>NC_139708.1:46332378-46337378 GCF_964188405.1 Protomyctophum parallelum
AGGGGGGTTGATTAAAATGCGGGTTAAGCGTGTAAAACAGTCAAACTGTTCATTTTAATAATTCTTTTGGAAAAGAACCTGCTCTATAGGAGGAGGCCGGGGGAGACTATAAAACACCAAAAAGAATGATTAACCCATTCTGACCGGCACCCATTTGGTGTCAGCATCATGTTATGCTTTAGCTATTGAAAAATAGCAGACCTACAAGCTCATATCGCGCCACCGAGTGGCGCGATACGAGCTTGTAGGTCTGCTATTTTTGAAAAATCGAAGAGCGACTGACATTTTTAGAATCTGATCTCAGGTCAGAATGGGTTAATCAGACCCAGTGTTTGTCGCGGAAACCTCGTATGAATCTGATCTCAGGTCAGAATAGGTTAAAAACAAATGAAAACAGTAAATGACAAAGCACGGCCCCGTCGTGCATTTAGAAGGACAATAATATCAGTCAACAGAAAAAAGGTCGGCTGTTTTTCGATGAATCCGTCATGGATAAAAAGGCGTTTGAAGTTACAATGGGTTTGTATAGGAAGGGGGCGGGGCAGCCAAAATGAACATCAAACATCTAAATACCGAATCAAGTAACTTAACCCATTCTGACCCGAGATCAGATTCTAAAAATGTCTTCTATGTCAGTCGCTCTTCGATTTTTCAAAAATAGCAGACCTACACAAGCTCGTAGCGCGCCAGCTTGTATAGATCTGCTATTTTTAAATAGCTAAAGCATAACATAATGCTATAACACCATAATGGGTTCCCGCGCAAAATGGGTTAAACTGTTTTTGGGGTGTTCACATAAGACTAAGTAGAAGATAAAATGAACAAAAGTGTATTTGAAAGTGAAATATCCCCTTTAACAGTTTCCGTGCTTTGAATGGATTACTCCAGTTAATGTCGCTGCCATATCGGACATACGCGCCTTTTGTTTTATGTGTTTAATCCGCCGCAATGTAAAAAATAATAGAAAATCCTTCCTCGCCGCGGAGAAAGAGAGTAGATGCATCTGTTTGGATGATGAAACCGGAAATCGTCACATGCTGTGGGCTGCTAGGGCTTCTGGGAAATTGAGGCCAATGCAAACGAATGGGATTCAACGCCTCATGGAGGAGGCTCCTGTGCTGCGTCTTCCGGGTGTACCAAGATGGCGGGTGGTCCGGCCGTTCATAACAAACAGGGGGAAGCTTTTTTCGCTCGATTTTCGCGGATTAAAAAGCCCAAATAATTCAGCGTATGCTCTAAAGGTAATACAACAATCTCGGCAGTGAAGGGGGTTGATTAAAAGTCTGGTAAATCGTTTTCCGCAGTCAAACTGTTAAGCTAATTTAATTTGAGCTCTCTCCCTGCCTCTCTAACTTTCTCTCTCTTACATTTACCCAGTTGTTTGAAGAATCCTTTCTTAGAGCTAGTGATTGGTTATAATAATCAACAGACTGATATTCTGCCAGGCGTGTCCTTGCTCTATACAGATAAATAGTCCCAGAGTCTTGCATTCAAACATGGGGGGAAAAAATAAATAATCTATTAAAAAAAAATACACGTTGAGAAACGAAAAGGCTCCAAAGCAGGGTTGAATTTGTTCAAACACATGAAGCTAATCTATTCACTTACCAACATAATTTATTCTCTTTGATTCACGGACTTGTCCACAAAGAATTGGGCGGGGGAACCCCTTTTGGTGTTAGCATTACGTTATGCTTTAGCTACTGAAAAACAGCAGATCTACAAGCTCATAGCGCGCCACTCGGTGGCGCGCTATGAGCTTTTAGATCTGCTATTTTTCAATAGCTAAAGTATAACATGATGCTTAACAGTTAACATCCTTCCGTCCACTTGCATTACGTTGCTCAAAAGCGCATGAGGCGATTTCACTCCTCCTTCCGCGTATAGGAACAGAGTGCATTCTGGGATGGATTTGCCCCCAAACACATGAACGCGCTGCCGTTGAACGTGCACGAACGCGCACGAGCGTGCTGCCGTCGTGAAACGTGCACAATGATAGTCAACGGACCAGCGCGTTCATGTGTTTGGGGGCCAGGCTGCAATACCTTCATTCGGCCACTATGTCCATTTGGCCTCAGGGTTTCCTCTGGGTGCCTTCTCTATAAATATATATACTCTAAGGTACTGTATACTCTCTTCTCAGCTATACTTCCTGTGCCATCACTTCACTTCCTCCATTGGCCTCCTACTGCCCTCCCATTGGTCACACCGTCACAGGCAGCGACTCAGGTGCCTTTTAAGGTTGTGAGTTTGCGTTGTGGTTTGTGCTGTTTTTTGTTAGTGACTAAGCACGACTGGCAACGGAAAACGTCTTCCAGTTCAGCTTCACTTCAGTTCGGTTTTTATTTTCAGAGTCATTGGACCTACTGTATACGAGCTTGTATAGGTCTGCTATTTTTGAAAATAGAAACCACTGACATAGAAACATAGCTTTTTCAGAAAACTGGTCAGGATGTAGAAGACGTTTTTAGAATCTGATCTCAAAATGGGTTAATTTATACATAATCACGTTGCATGCCAAAAATTGCTGATCTACAAGCTCACAACTATAGTTTCTTACATTGTTCTCTTTGCGCTCTACTTATCTATGTGACTATTGTTTGGTGACTAGGATTCATGCTTACTGTACGCATCAGAATGATGCTTACATTGTAAATGTCTGAAATTATTTATTAGGATTTAGGAACAATCCCTTGAGATAAACCTTCTCGTTTTCAAGGGGCTCCGCAATTCACAAAATACACTTTTTTACAAACAGACAAAACAAAACAAGACAAAACAAAACAATACAATTCCTAGATAAACAAGAAACAAACAACAACAACAACAACACAAAAAACAACCCAACAAGAAACTGCAACAAGACAACATTTCACATAACATGGACATAACGTAGACATAGTTATGTGTTTATATAAACACTGTTAATGGGGGGAAGAAAGTTAATAATATAAATAACATCAGATGGTACATTTCTCATGTGAAATTGCTGTATAAAGGCCCCCAAAATGTCCCCCAAGGGCCCCCAAAAATGTCGGCCTGCCAGGGCGTATAACTCCCGGCCTGATTTGGAGTTCCACTCCGGGCCTGACCATACCTGCGGTTAATGTGTTAGGAAGTTGTCAGTTAAGTGGGCAGCGGGGAGCGCTAGCTACCGGTATGTTAATGATGTGTTATGCGCATATATAACATAAACTGCTCCTCACCGGTCAACAAAAACAGCGTGAAGACCCTAACAGGAGCCCTCACGCAATGTTTCTCATGGTTACCACGTCACCTCTTAAGGCCCTTAAAAGACCCTAACCAATTTTGGGGGCGAGAACCCCTTTTGGTGTTATAGCATCATGTTATTCTTTTAGCTATTGAAAAATAGCAGATCTACAAGCTCATAGCGCGCCACCGAGTGGCGCGCTACGAGCTTGTAGGTCTGCTATTTTTGAAAAATCGAAGAACGACTGACACAGAAACATAGCTTTTTCAGAAAACTGTCATGGGTTAATGTCCACGAAGTCCACAATCACGACACCAGAGGGAGTTCAACAAACCATGTGCAACCCAGATTAGGCTCAAACCATGTGCAACCCAGATTAGGCTCAAACCATGTGCAACCCAGATTAGGCTCAAACCATGTGCAACCCAGATTAGGCTCAAACAAACATTTCGCTCATGTGCCACTAAAATGTGGAACGCCCTACCAACAGCCATTAAGAAATGTGAATCCCTAGACTCCTTCAAAACCACTCTCAAAGAGAAAAAGTCAAAGCCCCCCTCCCCCTTTTCTTTTCCAAATACTGTACAAGTTTTTTTACTTCCTTTAACTGTATGATATTGCTTTTTCTGCTTTCGTCCTCGTAGCAGTTTCTGTATCGACTTGAACTGTACCCATTCTACATACTGTGGATACACATTTCAATCAATCAATCAATCAATCAATCAATCAATCACGCGTGGCCTTTTTTTCCCCTATTTTGAAAAACATTTTTGAATGGTTAAAATAGCTATTAAAAAACTATGAACTATGTTAAACATGCAATTAAAAAAAGTATTTCAAAATATGAAAGCAGTTTAGGGATAAGGGGTTTAGCACGGACACAAATAGAGCCCTATGGTACCCGTGCACGGTCGCTGACCAATGAAACGTGTGTGCGTGCGTGCGTCCGTGCGCGCGTTTGCCCACGTGCACGCAGACATTCCTTGGTTTTCCATTCTCCTTCTATCTCTCCTTCCAGATGGGCACCTCCATTGTTGACACTGAAAGTTGCAACAATGGACACACACACACACACACACACACACACACACACACACACACACACACACACACACACACACACACACACACATACTGTACATGTTCATGTACAGTATAGCACGCACTGCTGATGATGATAATGCTATATGGCTTTAGCCGCCCCCCAATTTAGAGACTGCGACCCTTTGATTGTGACCGTAGGTTGCAGTTCACTATGAAAACCATATATGGAGCGTGTCACGCCATAATTCATTCCATATGTTGATCTGACCTGTACACCCTGGAGATCCTTGACGTCATCAATATTAAGCCCATATATGGGAATCTCCATTATATGGACATATTGTTTCAGTCTGGTGATAACCAGTGTGGTTTGCCGCGACGCGAGTCACACTTGCTAATGGACCAAGTCGGTTGGATCTCCATATATGGAGCCGACTATATCATCACGATGAAGGGTGACATCGTCTCCACAATAGGGGCTGACGTCACATATTCCATACATCACCTGGATCTCCATATATGGAGCTGAATATACCCACTGACATCATCAACTGGATATCCTATACATGGAAATGACAACGCGTCACTCTGACATCATCAGGATAACCTGAATTTTTTCAAAAATAGCAGACCTACAAGCTCGTATCGCGCCACTCGGTGGCGCGATATGAGCTTGTAGATCTGCTATTTTTCAATAGCTAAAGCATAACATGATGCCGACACCAAAATGGGTGCCCGGTCAGAA
>NC_139708.1:46342378-46344878 GCF_964188405.1 Protomyctophum parallelum
TTCCATATAAGTGTCTGGAACTATATAGGTTTCCTGATAAGGAGCATCCATATAAGATTTAGGAGTGGCCATGGTGTTTTTCAAAAATAGCAGATCTACAAGATTGATTTGTCAATAGCTAAAGTATAACATAATGCTGACCGGGCACCCATTTTGGTGTTGGCATCATGTTATGCTTTAGCTATTGAAAAATAGCAGATCTACAAGCTCATATCGCGCCACCGAGTGGCGCGATACGAGCTTGTAGGTCTGCTATTTTTGAAAAATCGAAGACCGACTGACATTTTTAGAATCTGATGTCAGGTCAGAATGGGTTCATCAGACCAGTGTGTGTGTCCAGTGGAAACCTTCGTATGAATCTGATCTCAGGTCAGAATGGGTTAAAACACCAAAAGGGGTTCCCGCCCTGGATAAGAAGGGCGAGAGAGAGAGAAACTGCTGAGTATAATTCATTTCTTCCCCGACCTATATTCCTCAGTCAGTCAGTCAGTCAGTCAGTCAGTCAGTCAGTCAGTCAGTCAGTCAGTCAGTCAGTCAGTCAGTCAGTCAGTCAGTCAGTAACCTTCTGTCAAATCTGCAGAAATGATTATGTGTGGACATTTGAGCTCTGTGTGCGTGTATGAGTCTGTGCCGGAGCCAACCGGAGCTTGGTTTGAAAAGAAGAAAAAAAAGTCCCCTCTCGTGCATTAACCTACATCTTTGTGGGCTCTGTGTGAATGTTGGTTTTAAATCCCAAATGGATTCAAAGCCCTGTCCTTTTTTTTTTCCTCGACTGGAATGATTTCGGTCCACCTGCACTTATAGCGAAACATTTTCTGGATGTGGGGGGGGGGGGGGGGGGGGGGGGGGGGCAACAGGGGGCCCACAGGAGGGATCTACAAGCTCATACAAGCTTGTATAGGTCTGCTATTTTTGGAAAAACCGTGAAAATGCGGCACAAATCTTTGAATGTACTAAAAGCCTATATTCTTTCAGAGCAAAAAGTTTTTTAACTCAAATATTTGCTTTCGAGGGGTTCCTGGAATAACATAATGATGGGGGGGGTCGTTTTGGGGGGTCCTTGACATGAAATATTGAGCACTACGGATACAGAAAACTGTCAGGATTTAGAAGACATTCATTAGATAGCGCACTAGATACATAGGCTACTGTACCACTTGAATCCCAGCATCACTAGACTGGGGGAAACATGTGTGGTTTTAATGCTCGTCAACTGGTGATAGATTGCAGGTGAGGTCAAAATATAAGGTCAAGCCCTGTGCTTGATCTTGACAACAGAGCATGTGTCAAATGGAGTTATGACCTGAGATCAGATTCATACGAGGTTTCCGCCGGACACACACTGGTCTGATGAACCCATTCTGACCTGAGATCAGATTCATACGAGGTTTCCGCCGGACACACACTGGTCTGATGAACCCATTCTGACCTGAGATCAGATTCTAAAAATGTCAGTCGCTCTTCGATTTTTCTAAAATAGCAGACCTACAAGCTCGTATCGCGCCACTCGGTGGCGCGATATGAGCTTGTAGATCTGCTATTTTTAAATAGCTAAAGCATAACATGATGCTGACACCAAAATGGGTGCCCGGTCAGAATGGGTTATACCTCCAGGAAGGACTAGGTATCAACTATCAAACAAAAGGCACATCTGGACAAAATGTGATTTCAGTCAAATGAAAATCAATTATACTGTTAAGCGGTGGCAGAATGATGAACCCAAATGCAGAGTCACAGGAGGCAAAAATGGCAAAAATCTTACAATGAAGATGAAACTCAGGAATCCAGGCATGAATCTCACAACAGTAGATTGCAGGAAACAGGACAAAAACTCACACTATAGAGCAGCACGCAGGAATCAATCAGAAAATCAGGAACATGCATCTGCTACAACAACAAATAATGAACTGACACTGAATGTTTGCCATGAGTCCAGTCTTATAGGGGGAAGGTTGATTTAAGCAATATTACACGAGAGGGTGTTGTTTAACGTGATTATTGCCACGACAGTGACGCGGTCAGGAACGAGACATCACTGAAGTTGAACTGAAGTTACCCTTAAAACAAAGAAAATCGCTGAAAGAATATATTTGTTTAATGACAGATGTAGTCACAACGACCACAAATGTCCCAAGAAACTAGCTTGCCTATAGCCACCGAGTTTGCTATAGCGCTCTGGGAGAACAGAGCAGCTGAATTCTTTGTTTTGATTAGGTGGTGAATGGTGCTGGTTTAACCCACGGCTAGAAGGCTGTTTCAACCAATCAGATTGCTTCCTCGAAACGACCTGTGGTAGAACGACGAATTGTTCACAGGTGGAATGACGAGGGAGTTGGAAACAGGTGAGTGAATGGGATGGAAATGAGGGAGTGGCCAGGGAGGAGACATGGTCTGTGGAGTGACAGATCATGACAACATATACCCCAGTTAGAAAATGTAGAAAAGTTACTTGTGTAAATATACTGTAACTGTAAGAGCTCGTATTCAGCTGGGCTGAAAA
>NC_139708.1:46349878-46469878 GCF_964188405.1 Protomyctophum parallelum
CCCTCACATGTTCTCCCCGTGTCCCCTAGGGTAGGTACCCTCACATGTTCTCCCCGTGTCCCCTATAGGGTAGGTACCCTCACATGTTCTCCCCGTGTCCCCTAGGGTAGGTACCCTCACATGTTCTCCCCGTGTCCCCTAGGGTAGGTACCCTCACATGTTCTCCCCGTGTCCCCTAGGGTAGGTACCCTCACATGTTCTCCCTGTGTCCCCTATGGTACCCTCACATGTTCTCCCCGTGTCCCCTATAGGGTAGGTACCCTCACATGTTCTCCCCGTGTCCCCTAGGGTAGGTACCCTCACATGTTCTCCCTGTGTCCCCTATGGTACCCTCACATGTTCTCCCCGTGTCCCCTAGGGTAGGTACCCTCACATGTTCTCCCCGTGTCCCCTAGGGTAGGTACCCTCACATGTTCTCCCCGTGTCCCCTAGGGTAGGTACCCTCACATGTTCTCCCCGTGTCCCCTAGGGTAGGTACCCTCACATGTTCTCCCCGTGTCCCCTATAGGGTAGGTACCCTCACATGTTCTCCCTGTGTCCCCTAGGGTAGGTACCCTCACATGTTCTCCCCGTGTCCCCTATAGGGTAGGTACCCTCACATGTTCTCCCCATGTCCCCTAGGGTAGGTACCCTCACATGTTCTCCCTGTGTCCCCTATGGTACCCTCACATGTTCTCCCCGTGTCCCCTAGGGTAGGTACCCTCACATGTTCTCCCCGTGTCCCCTAGGGTAGGTACCCTCACATGTTCTCCCCGTGTCCCCTAGGGTAGGTACCCTCACATGTTCTCCCCGCGTGTCCCCTAGGGTAGGTACCCTCACATGTTCTCCCCGTGTCCCCTAGGGTAGGTACCCTCACATGTTCTCCCCGTGTCCCCTAGGGTAGGTACCCTCACATGTTCTCCCCGTGTCCCCTAGGGTAGGTACCCTCACATGTTCTCCCCGTGTCCCCTAGGGTAGGTACCCTCACAAACAACATGCAGTAATCCTGGTCTCTAAACTGCCTGATGGAGGGGAAAGGAACTGGTTGGAATAACGTGTTCCTTCCACGCGCTACGTCCAACCAGGGAAACTCCCCCCTGTCAGGTGCAAAGGAGCAACTTGGACACTAATGATGAAGAAAGCAGGAGTTCAAGTCCGTTGCTCTCCCCAGGTTGGCGGAGGGTGTGTAGAGCCCAGGATCGGATTAGATAATTGACACAGGGGTGAAAAATGGGGTAAAAAAAAAAGAGTGACGTTCTCTTTCTACATACAGTATATTGTTGCTGTTGGGCAGAAGTACCAAAACTATTTTTTATTAGGATTTTAAAAAACGTTTTAAGCGTTTGGGAGGGAGCCCCTTTTGGTGTTTTAAACATTATGTTATAATTTAGCTATTGAAAGACAGCAGATCTACAAGCTCATATAGCGCGCCACCGAGTGGCGAGCTACGAGCTCGTAGGTCTGCTGTTTTTGAAAAGAATCGTGAAAATGGGTCAGGACTGTGTCAGGATTTAGAAGACATTTTATACATTTCGACGTCGGGCCTAAATGGGTTAAACACGTTGTTGAGCTTGAAGATTGGCTATATTTTTGCTACTTTTGTATGCAACACTCTGATGAACTATACTGGGGCATTCATTTGCAGAACAATGTAAAAAGTTGAAATATGACACAAGGTTTCTGTCCGACACACACACACACACACACACACACACACACACACACACACACACACACACACACACACACACACACACACACACACACACACACACACACACACACACACACACACACACACACACACACACACACACACACACACACACACACACACACACAGGTCCTAACCCTATAATAACAGGAACTTGAAGCTTGAAGGCAGTATTTATTTAGTCGGGGTGCTACAGTAGATATGGGTCATGTCTGGCTTACATCTCATCTATAGTCTGGCCCTCACAGGTCCAGACAGAGCTGTATTATCATTGGGTGAAAGTTAAAAATATACCAGAGAGCCCTGCTACTGTACACAGTATGCCTATATACCTGACAGCCATTGTTCTACCGTGATGTTTATATAAATATAGTTGAGGTCATTTGTAAGCCATGTTCTGTTGGCTATAGTCCAGTGAAATGGGGACATGGAGAGGTAGAAGAATGATTCTAATCCACGGCATCACGAACAGGTTCTTAGGTCCAGTCAACAGTGTGCTGCGACCCCCTCTACCTATTTAGAGGGTTGACACTATGGCAGTCTAACCACCGATCCGATCCGACACAGGGGTAAGGGGTTGACACTATGGCAGTCTAACCACCGATCCGATCCGACACAGAGGTAAGGGGTTGACACTATGGCAGTCTAACCACCGATCCGATCCGACACAGGGGTAAGGGGTTGACACTATGGCAGTCTAACCACCGATCCGACACAGGGGTATAAGGGGTTGACACTATGGCAGTCTAACCACCGATCCGACACAGGGGTAAGGGGTTGACACTATGGCAGTCTAACCACCGATCCGACACAGGGGTATAAGGGGTTGACACTATGGCAGTCTAACCACCGATCCGACACAGGGGTATAAGGGGTTGACACTATGGCAGTCTAACCACCGATCCGACACAGGGGTAAGGGGTTGACACTATGGCAGTCTAACCACCGATCCGATCCGACACAGAGGTAAGGGGTTGACACTATGGCAGTCTAACCACCGATCCGATCCGACACAGGGGTAAGGGGTTGACACTATGGCAGTCTAACCACCGATCCGACACAGGGGTATAAGGGGTTGACACTATGGCAGTCTAACCACCGATCCGACACAGGGGTAAGGGGTTGACACTATGCTAGTCTAACCACCGATCCGACACAGGGGTAAGGGGTTGACACTATGGCAGTCTAACCACCGATCCGACACAGGGGTAAGGGGTTGACACTATGCCAGTCTAACCACCGATCCGACACAGGGGTAAGGGGTTGACACTATGGCAGTCCAACCACCGATCCGACACAGGGGTAAGGGGTTGACACTATGGCAGTCTAACCACCGATCCGACACAGGGGTAAGGGGTTGACACTATGGCAGTCTAACCACCGATCCGATCCGACACAGGGGTAAGGGGTTGACACTATGGCAGTCTAACCACCGATCCGACACAGGGGTAAGGGGTTGACACTATGGCAGTCTAACCACCGATCCGATCCGACACAGGGGTAAGGGGTTGACACTATGCCAGTCTAACCACCGATCCGACACAGGGGTAAGGGGTTGACACTATGCCAGTCTAACCACCGATCCGACACAGGGGTAAGGGGTTGACACTATGCTAGTCTAACCACCGATCCGACACAGGGGTAAGGGGTTGACACTATGGCAGTCTAACCACCGATCCGACACAGGGGTAAGGGGTTGACACTATGCCAGTCTAACCACCGATCCGACACAGGGGTAAGGGGTTGACACTATGGCAGTCCAACCACCGATCCGACACAGGGGTAAGGGGTTGACACTATGGCAGTCTAACCACCGATCCGACACAGGGGTAAGGGGTTGACACTATGGCAGTCTAACCACCGATCCGATCCGACACAGGGGTAAGGGGTTGACACTATGGCAGTCTAACCACCGATCCGATCCGACACAGGGGTAAGGGGTTGACACTATGGCAGGTGAATAAAGTGTGCATGTGGAGTTTGCTTGCCCAAACTGCAAGTGCACATTTGAGCGAGGAGTCTGCTATAAACACAACACGAGATACATAGCTAGATAGCTATAAACACGAGATATATAGCTAGATAGCTGTAAACACAACACTGGTATGGGTATTCGGGAACCAGTCTCTGGTTCGATTCATTCGGGCTGCAAGCCACTCAATACCCTCTCCCTGTTCTTCTGTCCCTATCTCCACTGTGAATATCAAATAAAAGGCCCCCAAAATAACTTCCGATTGATTGATCAAAATCCGATTGAGGATCAAATTGGTGATGTGATTGTGTTTGGATAGGCATGTCAAAGCTGTCAGCACAATCTATTTTCAACCCTGTTCTGGGGGAGGGTTTATATAATAAACCAGTTGTTTTCGTCGACTAAAACTAAGACGAAAAATGTTCGTCGACTACCTATTTTCACTGACAAAAACAAATGGAAACTAAATGAAAACTAAGCTACGATGACTAAAACTAAGACTAAATATACTGACAATTTCGTCGACAAATAAAAACTAGACTAAAATGTTAGGAAGGGACTAGTGGACAAGAGATCCAGTATAAGTCATTTTAGACTTGGTTGCATGCTGAAAATAGCTGATCTACAAGCTTGTAGATCGGCTATTTTCAGCAAGTGTAAAAACACTCATTACGACGGCATCAAGACCCGCCAAAATACATTTTAGTCGACTAAATCAACTGTAGATTTAGTCGACTAAAATCTTATGACATTTAGTCGACTAAAACTAGACTAACACTAAGACATTCCAGGTGACTAAAATGTGACTAAAACTAAATGAAGTTTCAGTCCAAAGACTATGACTAAAACTAAAATAGAAATTTGCTGCCAAAAACAACACCATAATAAACATCACCTCGATAGATTATCTGAGAGGACTTATGAGGTTTTTATTGTCAGACGGACGCAGAAGTGTGCACAGCTGCTCTGACAGAATCCTGGCACAGCGCCAACACTGTTGAATCATCCCGACGCTGCGTCAGCCAAATCCCTCCTTTCTTGGGATTACTGTAAATGAGTTATTAGAAGGATAATTAATTATCCTATCCACTCATAATCCATTAAACACCAGCTGCGTGAACCACAATGTGTGGCGAGCCTAGAGGCCCGAGGGCCTGTTCAAGGCCTAGAAAAAAAGATATATATATATATATATATATACATTCTGCAAAACAGTTTGCAGAATTACAGTACATTTCAAGTACAACTCAATGCAAAAACTGTCAACCGTGAGTGGACGACGCCATAAAAGCATTACACTTGTTTACAAGAGGGTCCAGCCATTTCAGTACGTCATAAACTGTTACTGTACGCCCCATTTAAAACGTCGTCGTACGACGGTGTCGCATACCGATACTGAAAAAAGCTCACAATGCTACGTACTGTATGTCACATTAGAGATTCATAAGCTCACAATGCGACGTACTGTATGTCACACAGAGATTCTGTGAAAAATAATTTGACTCAATTGAGCAACCATCATCAGCACTATACTACAAAACAATCATGGAGTCACTCCATCATTCAGAGACAGACAATAGAGTGACAGACAGTCAGTCACTGAACGATGCCCACGTTAACCCATTCTGACCTCAGATCAGATTCATACGAGGTTTCCGCCGGACACACACTGGTCTGATGAACCCATTCTGACCTGAGATCAGATTCTAAAAAAATGTCAGTCGCTCTTCGATTTTTCAAAAAATAGCAGACCTACAAGCTCGTATCGCGCCACTCGGTGGCGCGATACGAGCTTGTAGATCTGCTATTTTTCAATAGCTAAAGCATAACATGATGCTGACACCAAAATGGGTGCCCGGTCAGAATGGGTTAAAATAACACAATATTGATTCTCTTCATCAGATATCTGGTTTAAAATAAATCCCACATTGCTACGGGACAGGCCCAGGGACTAGAATGGAAAATAAAAAGGTTAAGTCCTGAGTTCCATTCAAAGTGAAAAGCTGGAGCAGATTATAAGCAGTAAATAACAACAAACAAACAAACAGCCGCGGCACACTGGAAACACGACGCAGACGTCAGAGTTTAAAGCAAGCTGTAAGGTCGTGTGACCTTCTGAAGTCATCTTGGAGCTCAACACGAACACACCAAGACGTTAGACTATCGGTACATGACCTTAATGTCCACACACACACACACACACACACACACACCAAGACGTCAGACTATCAGTACATGACCTTAATGTCCACACACACACACACACAGCACTCACAAGTTACCATTTATCCCATTCTGACCTGAGATCAGATTCTAAAAATGACTCTTTTCTGAAAAAGCTGTTTCTATGTCAGTCGTTCTTCGATTTTTCAAAAAATAGCAGACCTACAAGCTCGTAGTAAAAATAGCAGATCTACAAGCTCATAGCGCGCCACCGAGTGGCGCGCTATGAGCTTGTAGATTTGCTATTTTTAAATAGCTAAAGCATAGCACCAAAAGGGGTTCCTGCCTAAAATGGTGACACATACACATACATACAAGTGACACATACACAAGCTGATTATGTCGGAGACTGACACACACACACACACACACACACACACACACACACACTTTCATCATCATCCATGACTGAAACCATTAGGCTCCCCAGGCTCAAATGGGGGGGTTTGACGACGTCTCTCTCTCTCTCTGTGTATGAGTAGAGAAAGTGATTTGTCACACTTACAGCACACTGGGCTGAACAAAGACGTCCCTTTTTCTCTCAACAAACATCACAAAGCGCCAAGCTGTCTCTAATGCTCGCCTTGGATTGGTCGGAGGAGAAGATATCCCGCCGTCATGTGATCGGTTCACTGCCACCGCCGCCTGAGGGGGGGGGCCAAGTTATCATGACTCAGCCCCCCCCTTTTTGTGTGTGTGTGCTGTGCACCGAGTGGCGCGCTACGAGCTTGTAGATCTGCCATTTTTCAATAGCTAAAGCATAACGTAATGCTAACACCAAAAGGGGTTCCTGCCCAGAATGGGTTAAAATACAGAAAAGGATGATGGGCTCCATTCTCGTCACCGCTAAAGCCCTTATCTCTAAATTTTTTACTATTTTGCAAAACATTTTTGAATAGTTAAAATGGCCAGTCTACAAGCTCACAACGTGTCAATGTAGATGACATTTAGTTGAACTATTCAAAAATGTTTTTCAAAATAGTAAAAAAAAAAAAAAGGCAAAGAAGTTTAGGGAGAAGGGGTTTAGTGATAAGCCCACTATCTCCAACACTAAATGAGAACCAGACAGAGGGATAAGTTTACGCAAAAAAAAATGTTTATTACAAAACCATACTGCTCACAGTCAACTAAGCAGAGGTACACAGAAACAAAGACCCAACAAATGTAGTTTATTTTGTTCAAAAATATATTTATAAATCAGTAATTAAAACCCCCCCTCCCCTCCCCTCCAAGCGCTCAAAACATTCAGTTCAAGAGTCGCCTATAGAAGAGTAGAAAAAGAACCTGTGAGGTCACAGAAGAAGACCCACCAGGAGAAAGATGGTGGTCGAGTGACCACTCGTGTGTCCAATGATTTCTGGGGGAAATGCATCATTGCCGGAGGGACACACGCTGTGGCACCATTCTGCCCAAAGCTACCCCAGTCACATTGCAACGGTCAGAGACTTAAATAATGGAACAGAATCGCTAACGATGTATCTGAAATGAAACTGTGAAAGTGAGTGAGAACAAAAGCCTTTTGGTATTTATTTATTTTTACTCTGTGGTAAAAAATAGGCTTGGATATAAACAAAAGATGATAATCGGCTAAACGAGGCATTGGAAACGTGTATTTTAGCTGGTAATTCAACCAGGAATGCTGCGCACACACACACACACACACACACACACACACACACACACACACACGACACCTTAATGTCTAGTATGGGGATAAATAAATATATATCTATACACATACACACCCATAACTAGTGTGTGTGTATGAGTGTATGATCACTCCCAACAATAGCAACATAATGCCTGATTTAGGAGTGAAAACAAAAGCCGTTTTGTATTTTGGTAAAAGCCTATTTGGTAAAATAGGCTTTGATATAAACAAAACGGGCCGCCGTCTAGGGCACGGCAGTTTTTCCGGGTTTTTTTTTTTTTTAAGTCAGCAGGCCACAAGCCGTCCAAAAAAAAAACAGGAAGAGACACTGAAAACTGCCGTACCTAGACCCCTAGAAGTGTGGAAACGGATTGTGTGTGTGCGCATGTGTGTGTGTGGGGGTCCGATCCATCAGTAGCGTCTGTAGTGTCTGTGTGGGGGTCCGTAGTGCATGGGGAGGTCCATCATGTGGGGGTGATTGTGATTGACGGCAGGATGGTGGTCGAGGGGGGCCAGGTGTTGCAGCGCAGGGACATAGGGCGCCACCGGGGGCGCCCTATGTTCCTCCATCCTGGCCCTGTGGAGCTCCATCCTGACCCTGTTCTGTTCGAGTAAGGCGCGGCCTCGGAGGCCTCCGGCCATGGCTAAGATGTGGTGATGGTCGGCGGCGCCGGGGACTCCGCCCAGTCCGCCGGGCACCACGGGGATGAAGGGGGCGCGGACCACCTGGGGGGGGTGAGGCACGAAGTTGGGCTGGGGAGGAGGGGGAGGAGGAGGAGGGGGGTGGTCGGGGGGCGGGCCCACACGTGGCCGCTTGGCGGCGGCGGCGGGCTCGGGAGGAGGTCCGACCCGCTTCCCTGAGTTTTCTGAGAGAGAGCGAGAGCGAGAGAGAGAAAACAGACAACAGTATGTTCAGATGGGCGAATAGAAGTCAAGCAGCTCAACCATCACCTGTGGGGTACCGCAGGGCTCTATTTTAGGTCCTAAACTATTTATATTATATATTAATGACTTATGCAAAGTCTAGTATGTTGTTTTTGCCGACGACACCAACATCTTTTGTGCCGGGGAGAACCTCCCAACAACTATTGGAGGTCGTCTCTGCAGAACTAGAGAAACTGAAACTGGTGGTTTGACACTAATAAATTATCACTCAATCTGAAAAAAAAAAAAAACTAAATTCATGATCTTTGGAAATAAGAAAATACATACATTAGTTGAATTAAAGATTGATAATGTAAAATTGCAAAGAGTTTATGAGAACACCTTTTTAGGAGTAATTGACCACAAATTCACTTGGGAAACCCCATATAAAGTATATCCGGTCCAAAATAGCAAGAAGTGTTGGTGTTCTTGGCAAAGCAAGGTATTTATTAAACTATAAGTCACTACTCACATTATACAATACGCTGATATTACCATATCTATCTTATTGTGTGGAGGTCTGGGGAAATAATTACAGAGGAAACGTCCAGCCACTTGTCATCATACAAAAGAGAGCCATAAGATTAGTGCATAAGGTAGGGTAGGGTATTACGATCATACTAATGAACTGTTTTTAACCCATTCTGACCGGGCACCCATTTTGGTGTCGGCATCATGTTATGCTTTAGCTATTGAAAAATAGCAGATCTACAAGCTCATATCGCGCCACCGAGTGGCGCGATACGAGCTTGTAGGTCTGCTATTTTTGAAAAATCGAAGAGCAACTGACATTTCTAGAATCTGATCTCAGGTCAGAATGGGTTAATCAGACCAGTGTGTGTTTATGTGGAAACCTCGTATGAATCTGATCTCGGGTCAGAATGGGTTAAGGTAAAATACATTGAAGTTTAGTTTGGCGTTTGGTGTAGGGTGGCATTCTCGTTAATGTAACGAGTATTCCGATCCATGTTCTGTTGTAAGTAGGATAGGCATTTATAAGCTTTGAGCTTCTGCCTACTCCTTTTGATCATCTTCATGTGTCGGTTTTGTTTTGTTTTCATAACAGCTTACATTCATTGTCTTTAACCCATTCTGACCGGGCACCCATTTTGGTGTTGGCATCATGTCGTGCTTTAGCCATTGAAAAATAGCAGATCTACAAGCTCATAGCGCGCCACCGAGTGGCGCGCTACGAGCTTGTAGGTCTGCTATTTTTGAAAAATCGAAGACACTTTTAGAATCTGATCTCAGGTCAGAATGGGTTAATAATGAAACTGTCAGGATGTGATAGACATTTTTAGAATCTGATCTTTGATTGATTGATTGAAATATTTATTAACAGTTTGTAGAATTTACAGTACATTTTAAGCACAAACTCAATACAAAAGACTGTCAACTGTGAGTGGACGACCCAATTAAGCATTACACTTGTTTACAACAGGGTCCACATTGTTCAATTCATCAAAACATTTAGAGACATACAAATAGACACTTCTATGTAGCTAAAGAACAGAACAGGAATTCATCATATAGGAAGCAAAAAGGGAAAAGATACATATACAGTGAGGGGAAATGGGGTGGGGGATTCAGTTTTTACAGAGGCCAGTTTCGAATTGCAGCCATCCGTAGGTGCCCTTTGAGAGCGGTTTTGAAGGAGTCAAGGGATTCACATGTCTTAATGACTGTTGGTAGGGCGTTCCACATTTTGGTGGCATAGGAGCGAAAAGAATTTAGTCCCTTGTTTGTGCCGAATCTGGGTTGTACATGGTTTGTTGCACTCCCTCTGGTGTTGTGGGTGTGGACTTCGCTTACATTAAGGAAGTATTTAGACAGGTACATGGGTATCTTGGTGGTGTATCGAATCTTGTGGACCAGACCCATTGCAAGATGCTGTACTCTGTCGTCGACCCTAAGCCATCCCAGCCTGTCAAAGTGGGCAGGGGTGAGGTGGGTTCGGGGGGTGAGGCCAATTAGGAGCCTGACCAGTTTGTTTTGGGAGGTCTGGAGCCTTGTTTTAAGGGCCTTTGAGGTGCTGTGGTACCAAGAGGTGGATGCATAGTCAAAGAAACCTTGTACGAGGGCTCCTGTTAAGGTCTTCAAGGTGTTTTTGCTGACCAGTGAGGAGATCCTGTAAAGGAATCTTGTTCTTTGATTGACTTTTTTGATTACGTTGGTGGCCATCTTATCACCGGAAAGATTGGCCTCCAGGATGGAACCTAGGTAGGATATTTGATCTTTTCGTGTGATAATATTGTCACCCACTCTAACCAAGAAGCCATCTGCCTTGCTGAGATTACTATTTGATCCGAAGAGGATGGATTCAGTTTTTCCCAGGTGTAAGGATAGTTTGTTATCAGCGAGCCAGGTGCAGATTCTACCGAGTTCAGAGCTGAGGGTCTTTTCAACCTGCAGTTTGTTCCTGTCCGAGACCAGCAGTGCTGAGTCATCTGCGAACAGGAACAAGTTGCAGTCACAAGCTGAAGTCATGTCGTTAACATATATTAGGAACAGTAAAGGCCCCAGTATGCTTCCTTGTGGGACGCCACAGCTCACTGGGAGGGAAGGGGACAGTGTTCCGTTCACCTCCACCATCTGTTCTCTCCCCTCCAGGTCAGAATGGGTTAAATATTGTATTTGAAACTGAAGGATGATCAAATAAACTAAACTAAGAGAGAGAGAGATGGACATAGAAAGGTAAACTCTGGTGCGTGTCTGTAAAAAGCGAGGGTTAAACACTGACCTGGACTGCTCTTGTTCTTGTTGAGCTCTGCCTCGCCCATCTTCTGGATCTCCTGAATGATCCGCTCATCATCTTCCTGCAGAGAGAGACACACAGACGGTTCAAAACCCCACAGCCACTGTTTGGGGGAGACGGTGGCGTTGCTAACCCATTCTGACCTGAGATCAGATTCATACAAGGTTTTCCACTGGACACACACTGGTCTGATGAACCCATTCTGACCTGAGATCAGATTCTAAAAATGTCAGTCGTTCGATTTAAAAAAAAAATAGCAGACCTACAAGCTCGTATCGCGCCACTCGGTGGCGCGATATGAGCTTGTAGATCTGCTATTTTTAAATAGCTAAAGCATAACATGATGCCGACACCAAAATGGGTGCCCGGTCAGAATGGTTAATAATGCCGGCATAATGGAACCCCCGTATTGTAAACATAGTCTACAAGAATCCCATTAAGGTAAAAAAATAAATGCATTTTTCCTCCAGTTTTTCCTCTAGTTTTATCTAGCCAACATCAGATAGTGTTATAGCTCATATCCGGAAGTCATAGAACTCCATTGTAGTCGTAGAAACTGTTACAACAAAGTCGTCACAAAGCTGTATTGTTGCTTTGATCTACAACAATCAGTCATCATTACCATGAACACAAGACATTGTACTTTTGTACAAGGAACGGCATTATGAAGAGACTAACCCATTTTGACCCCATTCTATAAATGTCTTCTACATCCTGACAGTTTTCTGAAAAAAGCTATGTTTCTATGTCAGTCGTTCTTCGATTTAAAAAAAATAGCAGACCTACAAGCTCGTAGCTCGCCACTCGGTGGCGCGCTATGAGCTTGTAGATCTGCTATTTTTTAAATAACTAAAGCATAACGTAATGCTATAACACCAACAGGGGTTCCCACCCAAAATGGGTTAAACCCCGTTTAGATTCTGAAATAACTTCCCTGAGCATTAGCTCGTTTTTACTGAAATGGAGATTGAAAAAAGTACAATGTGTGTCTATGTTGGTGGTAATGAATGATGTTGATGACAACAGTACAGCACTGTGACTCGCTTCGAACAGAATTTGCACATCAATGACATTCTATTAGTTCCAGATATGAGCTACATTGGATTGGATCGCCATCGCGCAAATTCCAGCTTTTCACCAGAGGTGAGTAATTAGTTCATAGCACAGGCAGACTCTTCACATAACTAGAACATGTCTGAAATAAGTGCCAGAGCTGAAATCGACATGTAAATATGAAACAAATGCTTAAACATGTAGCTAGGTGTAACGTTGGAGACCACAGAAGTGAACCTTTCAAGCCTGTTTCTCTGCAAGACATTACTCTATAAGACACATCTCCAAAACTGGTGGGTCAAACTGAACCAATATGTCAATTTGAAGCTATGATTCCCTGCTTTCATATGACGTGAAAAAAAAAAAAAAAAAAAAAGAAAATCCAATGGCAGTCCCTCAGTCAAATTTAGTCACATTTGGGTTTCAGGATCCAGAGTGGATGTTAGACATCATGTCATGCTTTAACTATTGAAAAATAGCAGATCTACAAGCTCGTATCGCGCCACCGAGTGGCGCGATACGAGCTTGTAGGTCTGCTATTTTTGAAAAAAATCGAAGAACGACTGACATTTCTAGTATCTGATCTCAGGTCAGAATGGGTTCATCAGACCAGTGTGTGTCCGGTGGAAACCTCGTATGAATCTGATCTCAGGTCAGAATGGGTTAAAGATCGATATGACGAGACTATCTTTGCTGGTCCTTGACATGAAAATGTTTGAGAAACATGGGGGTTATCAGAAAACCGTCAGGATTTAGAAGACATTTGTAGAATCGTTCCCAGGTCAAAATGTATTAAGGTTGACTAGCATGAATCCCACAGCGGTAGTTGCACTCAGTGCTGCTAAAAAAAAAAAGAAGATCTGTTGCTGCGACACACGTTTTGTTTTTAAGTGCAATAAGGGTTTGTTGTGCAATAACAGCTACAATTACATGTTTGTGCATTAATACATGCCTATAGTATGATGCACTGATTGGTTGGCCCTTTTAATTGCGTTGTACATGTTGCAATGACAAATAAAGATCTATCTATCTATCTATTTCCTATAAGAGAGAGTGTGTGTGTGTGTGTCAGTGTTTTTGGCAGCAAATTTCAATTTTAGTTTATTCATAGTCATAGAAAGAGCTTGTAGATCAGCTATTTTCAGCATGCAACCAAGTGTAAAATTACTTATACTGGATCTCTTGTCCACTAGTCCCTTCCTAACATTTTAGTCTAGTTTTTATTTGTCGACGAAATTGTCAGTATATTTAGTCTTTAGTCTAGTCATTTAGTTTCCATTCGTTTTTGTCAGTGAAAAGAGGTAGTCGACGAACATTTTTCGTCTTTGTTTTAGTCGACGAAAACAACACTGGTGTGCGCGCGTGCGTGTGTGTGTGTGTGAGTGCGTACCGTGGGGTCCGACCAGAGGGAACACTTGCGACAGTGGCGACAGGGCGCGCCCGGCGAGCGCACGTGCTGGCAGAAGTGGTTGTAGCCGTTGATGGGCTCGCGGCACAGGTAGCACATGAAGCTACCGCAGCGGCAGGACATCCTGTTGCAGCCCTCAGACTTCACCAGCCCCATGGTGCACTTCACGCACTTACGGACTCGCGCCGCCGTCATGCGCTCCTCACTGCAGGGGGAGGGGGGGGGGGGGGGGGAGAGAGAGAAGGGGGTGGGAGAAGGGGGTGAGCTTGTAGATTTAAGCAATAAGCCACGAGAGGTCTCAGGTTACCGGGTATTTTACACTGCCTGGGGGCGTAGGTGGACCCGACGCGAAGCGGAGGGTCTTCTACAAAAAAAGAAATTGGTCATTTGTCTGGAAAATCATCGTGTTGAAAATATCGTATCGTGAGTCGAGTGTATAGTTACAGGCCTATCGAGCACTGACCCGTTTCCGACGGCCGTAGCCGCTACGTTGCTACGTCGCTACGCTACCGTTTGGGGGGAAAACACTGAAGCAGCTGATCTCTCTAGCAGGCCCCGCTTCCTGTCTCTTTCGCCCCAACAGGAAGTTAAGAGACGATCTGAAAGCACAGCTCAAAACAGGAAGTAGTGGCTGACTGTATGGGCCCGCTGCGATGGGAGGAAGCAGCCGGACACTACACTTCCTGTCTGGGAAACAGAGCCGCTCAGCTGCTTCCTGCTCTGGTGGAACCAGAGCAGGATCGGAGGGGGTGTGTGTGTGTGGTGTGTGTGTGTGAGTGTGTGTGTGTGAGTGTGTGTGAGAGAGTGTGAGAGTGTGTGTGTGTGTGTGTATGTGTATGGGTGTGTGTGTGTGTATGGGTGTGTGTGTGTATGTGTGTATGGGTGTGTGTGTGTGTGTGTGTGTGTGTGTATGGGTGTGTGTGTGTGTGTGTGTGTGTATGGGTGTGTGTGTGTGTATGGGTGTGTGTGTGTATGTGTGATTGAGAGGAGGAAGCAAAATAAATAGTGAACCAAAATGGAATCGATATGAATCGATTCACTGTTGTGTGCCCCCCCCCTCCCCCCCCGGGGGGGAGTTTCAAGACACTTGCATGGAGTAAAGATAAAATAAAATCTCATGACTGAACCACCTTGTCCTAAACCTTTTCTTAAGCTTCAACGACCATCCCAGTCACAGACACTCAGCCTCCGCAGTGCTCCAACTGAAAGGGTGTCATTTCTATCCAAAAAGCCCTTGAATGACGGAACGTGATTAAGCATTGCTGTGATGATAAGTTCACATTAAAATAAACAACACACACATTGGATTTTTTTTTAAATAATCCGAACCATGGCCATAAGAAGACATCTATGGAATCTATGGAAGGACTGAAACCAGTGGTTGACAGAGAACAGAGAGCGGGGTGTGCATACTTAGTTTAGACGAGTCATTGGTTAGACATGGGTTAAGGTTATAGGTTTAGGTGTGCTGCCCCCGTGGGAGGTTAAGGCTGAGGGTTTGAGATAGGTTGTAGTTGCAGGACTAATGACTAAATACTGTCTAAACTAAAGTACTGCACCCTGGAGATGAGCACCTACTGTCTAAACTAAGTACTGCACCCTCTGGAGAGCTTTTAAACCATTCTGACCGGGCACCCATTTTGGTGTCAGCATCACGTCGTGCTTTAGCCATTTAAAAATAGCAGATCTACAAGCTCATATCGCGCCACCGAGTGGCGCGATATGAGCTTGTAGGTCTGCAATTAAAAAAAAAAATCGAAGAACGACTGACATTTTTTAGAATCTGATCTCAGGTCAGAATGGGTTCATCAGACCAGTGTGTGTCCGGCGGAAAACCTCGTATGAATCTGATCTCAGGTCAGAATGAGTTAAACTCACATGAGAACCCTCATCTTGATCTCGTCCATCTCCATGACCTGCTGGCACGTCTTCCCCGCGTGCTGCTTCCACTGGACGTGGCACTTCCTGCAGCTCTCCTAGAGGGGGAGGGGGAGGGAGGGGGAAGAGGAGGACGAGGAGGAAGAGGAGGAAGAGGAGGACGACGACATCATTAGAATTTCCTTCACACTGCATTAAGGCTAACCTGACGCTGCCAGATGAGGGCGGTATTGGGTAACCATGTTCCCCAACACAGCACTCATCTGGGATCTCTCAGGCAGTTGAGCTGACAAAAATCCGTTCCGTACCGGACCAATCAGCGTGAGCTAAGGGCGGGATATGTGCGAAACCGGATGTGAAGCTATATAGACACGTCAATATGATTGGTTGTGTTTGCACGCCCACACGGTGATAGACAGACGGTCCCATCCAATCATCTACCAAGTATCTTGAAAAAAAGGAACAGCCCCGTCATCGAATTTGCTTCCGCGATCCCAGATCCCAATAAGCTGTGAAACAAATTTGTGTAGCAACCTTCTTGGATCTGGCAGCGTCAGGTTACATTAAGGCGGCTGCATATTGCAAATTAAAAGCCATTTATTAAAGGGACACTTCACCCTTTTTGCAAAAATAATAATATGTTAATGACGTTTAGAAGCTTTTAGATCACTTTCCTGGGGGTATTTATGTGTGTAATATGTGGTTTTTAGATATTTTAGATTGTAGCAGTGAGCCCGTTGTCTCTGATGTCATGGACACTGGTCTCACTACCTTCCTGGACTACAATTCCCATAATTCTTTGGTGCACTGCTCCTCCTTGTGGATAGGGGGGAGAGCTGTCTTACTGAGACAACATGTAGTCCAGGGAGGAAGTGAGCCCAGTGTCCATGACATCAGAGACAACAGGCTCACTGCTACAATCTAAAATATCTAAAACCACATATTACACACATAAATACCCCCCAGGAAAGTGTTCTAAAGCTTCTAAACGTCATTAACATATATTTTTTTGCAAAAAGGGTGACGTGTCCCTTTAACTCAAAACAAATTGATCCACTGGCAGTGGGTTTCTCTGCGTGTGTGTGTGCGGTGCATACGAGTGCATGTGCTGCGTGTGTGTGCGGTGCATACGAGTGCATATGCTGCGTGTGTGTGCGGTGCATACGAGTGCATGTGCTGCGTGTATGTGCGGTGCATACGAGTGCATGTGCTGCGTGTATGTGTGCGGTGCATACGAGTGCATGTGCTGCGTGTGTGTGTGCGGTGCATACGAGTGCATGTGCTGCGTGTGTGTGTGCGGTGCATACGAGTGCATGTGCTGCGTGTGTGTGTGCGGTGCATACGAGTGCATGTGCTGCGTGTGTGTGCGGTGCATACGAGTGCATGTGCTGCGTGTGTGTGCGGTGCATACGAGTGCATGTGCTGCGTGTTTGTGCGGTGCATACGAGTGCATGTGCTGCGTGTGTGTGTGCGTGGCATACGAGTGCATGTGCTGCGTGTGTGTGTGCGGTGCATACGAGTGCATGTGCTGCGTGTGTGTGTGCGGTGCATACGAGTGCATGTGCTGCGTGTGTGTGTGCGGTGCATACGAGTGCATGTGCTGCGTGTGTGTGTGCGGTGCATACGAGTGCATGTGCTGCGTGTGTGTGCGGTGCATACGAGTGCATGTGCTGCGTGTGTGTGTGCGGTGCATACGAGTGCATGTGCTGCACTCGTATGCACCGCCTGTGCCTCTCTGCCTGCAGCGAGCGTGTGTGATTCCGTTCGTCACCACAGTCTGCTCGGTCGCCTAGCAACGTGCAATTCCATCCTCCCAGCGGCTCAGCCATGCCGACCCATACGACGGATGCTTTGCCCCTCAGCTGAAGGACATCTGGGGCAGAGACCGTTCCTGTTGCCATGCTTGGCAGAGACGCGTGTGTGTGTGTGTCTGTGTGCGTGTGTGTGTGTGTGCAACGTGCAGTGCACAGCGCATGTGCACGCCACGGGCATGTAAACGCATGCAGAAACAAGCCAAGTGCAACAACTGTAAGAATGAGAAACGCACAATCACGTGCATTCTCATTTCTCACATTTTGGATTGAAGTAGATTACAAAAAAAAAAGTCTTCCTAATCCTAACATTTTTCTGAAAAACCCATGTTTCTATGTCAGTGGGGCTCAACCTTTTTCATGTCAAGGACCCCCAGAATTATCTCTATTGGGCCACGGACCCCCCATCTCAAAATATGTAGTTCCAAGGACCCCCCCAGAATTCAGAGATTTGTGCCACATTTTCACGATTTTTCAAAAATAGCAGACCTACAAGCTCATAGCGCGCCACTCGGTGGCGCGCTATGAGCTTGTAGATCTAAATTACAACATAATGTTTAAAACACCAAAAGGGGTTCCCACCCAGAATGGGTTAATCTCGGTGACAGACAGCACTGCTGTTATGCTTTAGCTATTGAAAAATAGCAGATCTACGAGCTCATAGCGCGCCACCGAGTGGCGCGATACGAGCTTGTAGGTCTGCTATTTTTGAAAAATCGAAGAACGACTGACATAGAAACATAGCTTTTTCAGAAAACTGTCAGGATTTAGAAGACATTTATAGAATAGTTCCCAGGTCTAAATGGGCATTAATAACCACGGAATAAATATACCGGTAGGTACATATAAAAGTATACTCTATATAAATGAGCAGAAATCTGTTACGAATGTGAACGGCGGCAGTCATTGGAGCTCCGTTGGCGTTCGTGGGCTTTAGAGAGCGTTTAAACAGAGGTCTGTTTGTCTTTCTAAAGGTTATTGGGGACACTCTTGGAAGAGTCTTCGAGCCCTTAATGTCCATTCAGCCACCGTTACCACCCAGGCTCTTTAATGTCAGGGTAGGAAGGAAGTCTCTGGCTTCTTGTGGAGGCACAGGTCTCTCCTCTCCACCCTTTGGCTGACCTTGCACACGACGCTGGCACCGGGAAAAAATGGCACGCACGCACTTTGGTTCAAAGAGCCAGACACGATCACCTTACTCAGTGAAAGCATAGCAGTGAGGAGCCAAGACCTCTAAAGCCTGTGTGGAGTAGGTCTGCAACTAACCATTATTGTCTCCACCAGGCCGAAGGCATGGGGGGAGAGTATGTTTTGCACTCCGTCCGTCCGTGTGTGTGTCCGTCCGTCCGTCCGTGTGTGTGTGTCCGTGAGCAGCTAATCTCGGCCACCGTTAACCCGGTCGATGCCAAATTTTGCACACACACTCCCTGGATGCCAACGATGAACCTCTGCCCCAAACTTTCCAGAACGGCCTGTTATAGCGCCACCAGGAGGCCGCTTTGTGCAAAACAAGTTTTTGCACAGTACACCTACAGATTTTGTCCAAACATCACGCAAATTGGTACACAGTCTCTCTAGAGCCATTCAACGAAACCGGTCTTTCAGATTTCTCAGACTCCATCCTGATTGGTTAAGATTGGCTTCCAAAGTTCACAGGAGTGCTCAGTTTCAAACAAAATGCTGCAAATCATGAACACATCGCGTGATTTCCGTGAAATTGTGCACCCACATTCCCACTAGGCCGAGGACGAAATGCCACATGAACAATATCAACTCAGCCTCAAGGTGGCGCTATAAC
Source organism: Protomyctophum parallelum (assembly GCF_964188405.1). Classification (NCBI taxonomy): domain Eukaryota; kingdom Metazoa; phylum Chordata; class Actinopteri; order Myctophiformes; family Myctophidae; genus Protomyctophum; species Protomyctophum parallelum. The sequence continues at coordinate 46,369,045 of NC_139708.1, forward strand.
TGGCCGAAAAGTGTTTTTACCTCTAAATGCACGGATCTGTGGATAACTTTGTATGCCAACTCCTAGGCAAGCTGCAATGTCCTACATTCCTATCCTGGTGGAGACCTGTGCCCAGAAGGGCACTTTTTTTTTCATCATCCATTCATCTGCCGATTATTTAACCCATTCTGACCTGAGATCAGATTCATACGAGGTTTCCGCCGGACACACACTGGTCTGATGAACCCATTCTGACCCGAGATCAGATTCTAAAAATGTCAGTCGCTCTTCGATTTTTCAAAAAATAGCAGACCTACAAGCTCGTAGCGCGCCACTCGGTGGCGCGATATGAGCTTGTAGATCTGCTATTTTTCAATAGCTAAAGCATAACATGATGCCAACACCAAAATGGGTGCCCGGTCAGAATGGGTTAAACGATTAATCGGATTATGACACTAAAATAACCTAAAATATATATATTTAGGTTATTTTAGTAACCTAATGTTTTAACTAACTAAAAAAATGTATTCGTTCAAAATGTCATTTGATTAGCTGCCGATTAGGCTGCTATTCAAATAAAAGACAAACTAAATTAAAATTAATTAAAGCAACTCACGGTGTCTTTAGGCTTAATCTGACTGCATACATTTGATTAAAGAATAGCTACACATGTGTCAGTCTAGAAGGAACAGTACTCTTCTGAACTCAAATACACATAGGTCATTTAAAAATAAATATTGTTCTTGATATTATAATCGTTATGTGTCATATTTTGCTAATGTAACTATCATCAGATTGTAATGGAAGAGAGATGGCTCACTTCTCTTTTACTTTACTTACACTTAACACTGGAAAAACTATGGTTAAGTGCATGGAAATCACCTATGATGAATTGCAAAAAAAACTAGTGATTAGTTGCCGATTTCGATTAATCGATTGCTAAATTAGTTGACAACTAATTGAATAATAGATTTGATTAATCGATGAATCGTTGCAGCCCTAGTGTGGAGGTCAACGTCCATTTAACCCATTCTGACCGGGCACCCATTTTGGTGTTGGCATCATATTATGCTTTAGCTATTCAAAAATAGCAGATCTACAAGCTCATAGCTATGAGCTTGTAGGTCTGCTATTTTTTTTTAATCTAAGAACGACTGACATTTTTTTAATCTGATCTCAGGTCAGAATGGGTTAATAATGAAACTGTCAGGATGTAATAGACATTTTTTTAATCTGATCTCAGGTCAGAATGGGTTAAAAAAAAAGAAGAACGCACGACTGATCTACACAAAGTGAAGGGCGTGTTTCTGACCATCACCTCCACGGGGGGGGGGGGGGGTCCCCAGGAGGCGGGGCCCCGGGGCCTCCTGGCGCTGACTGACTGACTGACGGGCGGAGGTGCATCAACTGTCATGTCACTCGTCGTCAATATTGGATGAGCTGCTTAAATATTTCATGACGACACCACTTTGAGCCAGAGTTACAGCTGAGGGAGCCAAGCCTTCTGTTAACCCATTAACCCATTTAGGCCTGAGACCAGATTCTACAAATGTCTTCTACATCCTGAGAGTTTTCTGAAAAGGCTATGTTTCTATGTCAGTCGTTCTTCGATTAAAAAAAGATAGCAGATCTACAAGCTCATTGCGCGTCACTCGGTGGCGCGCTATGAGCTTGTAGATCTGCTATTTTTGAACAACATCTAACAAGTGACACGGATGCTTTGGGGGGGGGGGGGGGGGGTCCCTGGGACAACACATTTTCAGATAGGGGGGGTCGGTGGCCAATTACGTATAGATTGTGGGGTCCTTGACATGAAATATTGAGCACCCGTGATACAGAAACACATGTATTTCAGAAAACTGTCAATGCATGCACTTGCATGGGGAGAGATGGAGATTGCAGGGAGTCATTGCACATTGCTGAGAGAGCAGACTGTCACACACACACACACACACACACACACACACACACACACACACACACACACGAGGGGAGGAGAGCATATGAAGTGAAGGGGAGAGGCGGATCAAACGAAACGGTGACAGAGTGCCCCCTAGTGGGGTAACCTGGAGCCAAGGAACAAGTTGTGTGTGTGTGAGTCTGTGTACGTGTGTGTGAGTGCGAGTCTCCTTAACCCATTCTGACCTGAGATCAGATTCTAAAATTGTCTTCTACAATCCTGACAAAAATAGCAGACCTACAAGCTCGTAGCGCGCCACTCGGTGGCGCGCTATGAGCTTGTAGATCTGGTATTTTTCAATAGCTAAAAGCACAACATAATGGGTTAAGTATATGACTTGTTGGACCAGCTGAGGAGCTAGTATTCAGGAACACACCTGGATACTTATAGCCGGGCTAAAGATACGAGCGATGATGTCATCACATCGTTAACCCCGCCCACCCAAGCAGCGCATTACAACAACACCTGTGTGGTGGGCGTGGCTTGCAGCCTCGGGGGGGGGGGGGGGGGGGGGGGGGGGGGGGGGGGGGGGTTGGGGAAGACGTCCTGGTTGGATAGTGAGTGAGAGTGATTTGCCAAAGTCTCAAAAAATGGGACAAAGATCACACACACACACACACACACACACCAAACAACATCACACACACGCGCACACTGCAGTAAAAGACGTCTGGGCGCTGCATACCCATACACACATGCACTGTTGCAGTAAGACACACACACACACACACACACACTTGCATTAAGGCACTCCCACACACACACCCTGTTGCAGTATGAGGAAGAAAGAAGAAAAATAACACCCAGTGGAACCTGAACGTCTCGCTGAAGAACGTCTAGTCCTAAATATTAACTCATTTTGGGGCGGGAACCCTTTTTGGTGTTAGCATTATGTTATGCTTTAGCTATTCAAAGAAATAGCAGATCTACAAGCTCATAGACCTACGAGCTTGTAGGTTCTGCTATTTTTTTTAATCGAAGAACGACTGACATAGAAACATAGCTTTTGTTCAGAAAACTGTCAGGATGTAGAAGAGATTTTTTAGAATCTGATCTCAGGTCAGAACGGGTAAAAAAAAAAAACGGGTGACTTCTTACTAAGTTAATGACCATAAGTATGAAGCAGGCCTAGCAGGTTTAGTTCACTGCACGTCTACCATCAACACAATGGATCCATTTTAGACCTTTTTCCTCCTTTCTTCAACCTTCATTCATGACAATATGATCCCATTGTGAAAAATCGAAGAACGACCGACATAGAAACATAGCTTTTGTTCAGAAAACTGTCAGGATGTAGAAGACATTTTTTTAGAATCTGATCTCAGGTCAGAATGGGCTAGTCTCTCTCTCTCTCTCTCTCGCCCTGCAGGCTGCAGCAGTCCTTATAAGGCAGCAGAAGCAGTTTGCAGGGCTTCTGATTGGGGGGCTGCAGAGCAGTGTGTGCGTGTGTGTGTGTGTGTGTGAGCGTGTCTGTGCGCGTTATGTTTGAAGGGAGGTGGCTCTCCTTCTACTACAATCAAATCAACTTTGCAGAATGCATGCACAGAATGCAGAGCCCGGGGAAACGGAGCAAACATACTGTGGGGGGGGGGGGGGGGGGGGGGGAGAGCGACAGAGAGAGAGAGAGAGAGAGAGAGAGAGAGATCTGACGACTGAGACGCCGCCTACTGCGCGACTAACCAACTAACACACCTTTTCTGAACTGCGCCCATGGAGGGTAAACCCATCCGACGGCCTACATTCTGTCATTATGAACGAAACCGCACGTGCACGCACACACACACACACACACACACACACACACACACACACACACACGCACAGGCCAGGAACAAGCCTGTCCAAATTCCCTCACAGAACCACATGTGGAATATATTAAAGTAAGTGTGTGTGTGTGTGTGTGTCAGACAGGGGGAAGAGGGAGAGAGAGAGAGAGAGCGGGGGGGGGGGGGGGGGGGAGATGAATCTGGGTCAAAACATGATCTGAACCACATTTGAAACGAAGGGGTGAAACGTGTCCGTCCAATAGCGAGGCTGTGTGCGGGGAGTGGCAAGTGTGCTCAGCCAATGAGGGGGGGGCTAGCCTGAGGAGGGCCGGGGGAGTGGCTTAAAGAAGTGTGTCAGTTACATAATGACAAGACCCCTCCCTCCCCAGCACTGGGACATAATGACTAGAGACCCCTCCCTCCCCAGCACTGGGACATAATGACTAGACCCCTCCCTCTCCAGCACTGGGACATAATGACCAGACCCCTCCCTCCCCAGCACTGGGACATAATGACTAGAGACCCCTCCCTCCCCAGCACTGGGACATAATGACTAGAGACCCCTCCCTCCCCAGCACTGGGACATAATGACGAGACCCCACCCTCCCCAGCACTGGGACATAATGACCAGACCCCTCCCTCCCCAGCACTGGGACATAATAACCAGACCCCTCCCTCCCCAGCACTGGGACATAATAACCAGACCCCTCCCTCCCCAGCACTGGGACATAATGACCAGACCCCTCCCTCCCCAGCACTGGGACATAATAACCAGACCCCTCCCTCCCCAGCACTGGGACATAATGACCAGACCCCTCCCTCCCCAGCACTGGGACATAATGACCAGACCCCTCCCTCCCCAGCACTGGGGTGTAGTACTGTACAAGAACTGCCTTAGAGAAAGTGTGTGTGTGTGTGTGTGTGTGTGTGTGTGAGACTGCCAGTAGGGAAGAACCAACAAAAACAACCTCCATGAACTACATTCAAGCAGTCTTCCATTTCATTTCTCTTGGTTTAGATACTTAGCAGATCTACAAGCTCATAGCGCAGCACCGAGTGCCGCGCTATGAGCTTGTATATCTGCTATAACTGAGGGGGGGGGGGGGTCACCTGGAATGTTTGTGTTTAGTCTAGTTTTAGTCGACTAAATATAAGATTTTAGTCGACTAAATCTACAGTTTATGAAAATAGCCGATCTACAAGCTCAGATCGGCAATTTTCAGCATACAACCAATTGTAGAATTAATCTCTTGCCCACTAGTCCCTTCCTAACATTTTAGTCCAATAATAAATATACTGACAATTTCGTCAACAAATAAAAACTAGTCATCATAGCTCAAGTTTCCATCAGTGGAAATAACGGTCGACGAACATTTTGTTTTAGTCGACGAAATCAACACTGCAACACTCAGCACAATGCACCCTCAATCTTAAAACTTTTAAGTAAGATAACCAAAACTACACACCCAACAAACACAAATCGGGCAACGGCAGGGCCTCTAAAACCTCAGGGGTTACCAGCTGTGTCCAAAACACACTTGCGTTACTCAGTCTATAGGAAGGTATATTTCAGTCTATAGGAAGGTATATTTCAGTCTATAGGAAGGTATATTTCAGTCTATAGGAAGCTATATTTCAAAGGAAGCTATATTTCAGTCTATAGGAAGGTATATTTCAGTCTATAGCAAGGTATATTTCAGTCTATAGGAAGGTATATTTCAGTCTATAGGAAGTGGCTGGACAAATCTGCAGTTGTGAGAGGTCCCGGTTAAGGGAAGGTGTGGGGGGGATGTAGCCAGTGAAATAACTGGGAAATTATTCAAAAAGATTTAGAACAGGAACTACCCTGAGATACATCTGGTGCATGTCTAACAGTGTGTGTGTGTGTGCGTGTGTGTAATGAGGTGCAGCTGTGCATTGAGTTTCCGAGAAGATTCAGTTGTGAGCCTCTGGCTCCCTCTACAGGCTGCTGTGGAGAACTACAGGATGAGCATGAGGTCAACTACTGGAGCCTGAAGGTGCACAGACATCTGAGCAGTTTGGGGATAACTTGGTTGGGATCAAAGTATTGGACAAATGGACCGATAGGTATCCTTAACCCATTTTGGTGTTTTAACCCATTCTGACCAGAGATCAGATTCTAAAATGTCTTCTACATCCTGACAGTTTCCTGAAAAAGCTATGGTTCTATGTCAGTCGTTCTTCGATTTTTCAAAAATAGCAGACCTACAAGCTCGTAGCGCGCCACCGAGTGGCGCGCTACGAGCTTGTAGGTCTGCTATTTTTCAATAGCTAAAGCATAACGTAATGCCAACACCAAAAGGGGTTCCCCGCCTAAAATGGGTTAAGCATTACGTTATACTTTATAGAAAAATTGTAGATCTACAAGCTCATAGCACGAGAAAATGTCGTTTTATGGTTACAAAATATATATACACATGTGGGCAGTTAGGCTTACAAATAAGGTTAAAGATTCAGGTTAGGCCGGATTAGTTGCATCATGCCAGTTCCTGGCACGGTAAAAAGTAGCAGAGCTACAATGCTATGCTCTACAAGATCTACAGATCTACAAGCTCATAGCGCGCCACCGAGTGGCGCGCTACGAGCTTGTAGGTCTGCTATTTTTTGAAAAATCGAAGAACCACTGACGTAGAAACATAGCTTTTTCAGAAAACTGTCAGGATGTAGAAGAACATTTTTTGAATCTGATCTCAGGTCAGAATGAGTTAAATAATAAAGCTTGTGCACGGGAATCCGTGTGACAGGCTTGGCAGATGGCTGACAGTCTGACAAAGCAAAGCCCCGCACTCCCCCCCCCACGCATTCCTCAAGAGGGGGGGAGGGGGTGGGGGGGACGTACCACGAGACACAGTTTCAACGACCTCCCCAGATGGAAGTCTCTTCATCGTCTCCATAAAAAAATGTTAATTGTTCATCAATCTTTGTCTCTCGTACACACACACACACACTACTGCCTGCTTTACTTTGATCCCTCCATCTCTCTCTGTAAGCCCGTTTTGTCGTGCAAACCGCGGTGGATTGCCAGAAACGGCGGCACGTGTTTAAGCACGCTCGTCTTTGCCATGTTGAAACCATTCCCATGGTCACATTTGGCCTTTAAAGGACAACTTTTCAACCAAGGTTCATGTTTTAGGTTGTCATTAGAGAAACTAAAAGGTGAGTGTTCATTTTCTTTCATTTGCTGCTTTCTTTCGTTTTAGGGATTTTACATGTTTTTGACAGGGGGGAGGGGGCATTCGAGTATGGGGCTAAATATGTATTTTTCTTTAAAAAAAATTATGGCGATTTATTTTTGCATGATTTACCATAGTCCTAATAAACCCCAAGAAATTACATCTGGCCACAAAAGATCACGGGATCTACTGAATGTGACAAACTGACATATTGAGCCTATACACGCAGTATAAGCCTTCCCCCAGTATAGGCTACCTTCACATTCAGTAGATCCTGTGATCTTCTGTGGCCAGATGTAATTTCCTGGGGTTTATTAGGACTATAGTAAACCATAAAAAATATAAATCACCATAAAATGGTGTAAAAAAAAAATACATATTTAGCCCCATGCTCGAATGCCCCCGCCCCTGTCAAAAACGGCTAAAAATCACTAAAACGAAAGAAAGCAGCAAATGAAAAAAAAAACCCATTACACTCACCTTCTACTTTCTCTTTTACCAAGTATCTACTTTACTTTAATAAACTAAAACATGAACCTTGGTTGAAAAAAAAAAAACTAAAGTTGTCCTTTAAACAAATGAAAATCAAGGACGAAATCAATGGCATCCTCGTCCACATGCTGCGTTGGCTCCGATACATTATTTCACACGCAATGTCTTCACATTCGTCCCATTCGAGAAACAATCTACAGTACCAGGGCAAGTTGACACCGACACACACAATATTATCATAGTGGCAAATTCAGCGGACATTTGACCCGAGCGTGTGTGTGTGTGAGGGAGCGTGTGTGTGTGTGTGTGAGCGTGTGTGTGTGTGTGTGTGTGTGAGCGTGTGTGTGTGCGTCTGGGACTGACCTTGCGGCATGCGGGGTTGGGACAGCTGAACAGGGACATGGCTTTGTCCAACAAGGCCGGGAAGTTGCAGAACGGACACCTGGGGGAGGGTCAGAGAGGGAAGGTGAGAGAAAGCCCAACGGACACAGAGCACCCATCGCACAGACGGAACACACACAGAGCACCCATCGCACAGACGGAACACACACAGAGCACCCATCGCACAGACGGAACACACACAGAGCACCCATCGCACAGACAGAACACACAGAGCACCCATCACACAGACGGAACACACACAGAGCACCCATCGCACAGACGGAACACACACAGAGCACCCATCGCACAGACAGAACACACAGAGCACCCATCACACAGACGGAACACACAGAGCACCCATCGCACAGACAGAACACACAGAGCACCCATCGCACAGACGGAACACACAGAGCACCCATCGCACAGACAGAACACATACAGAGCACCCATCGCACAGACGGAACACATACAGAGCACCCATCGCACAGACGGAACACACACAGAGCACCCATCGCACAGACAGAACACACACAGAGCACCCATCGCACAGACGGAACACACACAGAGCACCCATCGCACAGACGGAACACACAGAGCACCCATCGCACAGACGGAACACACAGAGCACCCATCGCACAGACGGAACACACAGAGCACCCATCGCACAGACGGAACACACAGAGCACCCATCGCACAGACGGAACACACAGAGCACCCATCGCACAGACGGAACACACAGAGCACCCATCGCACAGACAGAACACGTACAGTACAGCCACTCCCACCCACTCCATACTGTACGTTCTCAACACCACATGATGAAACATTAGAAGGACACGGACTCGTTACTTTCTGGCAGAAACCTTTTGTATTAACCCATTCTGACCCGAGATCAGATTCATACGAGGTTTCCACTGGACACACAGGTCTGATTATAACCCATTCTGACCTGAGATCAGATTCTAAAAATGTCAGTCGCTCTTCGATTAAAAATAAATAAATAGCAGACCTACAAGCTCATAGCGCACCACCGAGTGGCGCGCTATGAGCTTGTAGATCTGCTATTTTTCAATAGCTAAAGCACGACACGATGCCAACACCAAAATGGGTTCCCGTCAAGAATGGGTTAAACCCTTGCTTTGAGTTGCTTAGTGGATTGCACTCAGTGGTAAAAAAACAAACACATGCTGGCCATTTCTAAACTATATTAATTTTACACTCAGTGTTAGGGAACTCAGTACAGTAGCGGGTTAATTTGATAAATAATAGAACTTAGTAGGCACATCTACTGGATGGCAGGTGCAAGGACAAAAGTGGATATGGCAATACAATAATATATATTTCAGGAGTCTGCACACTGTAACTTTGTAAAGCTCCCGGTCAAGGCTTTTATTATAGATTAACGTTTCTACACGGCGTCTTTATCGCACGAAGACAGGAGACTGTGTCCAAACGTTAATCTATAATAAAGCCTAGACCGGGACATTCACAAAGTTTCATTGTTTTTTTAAATACATTTCCCATTGAAAAGTATCAAGAGCTTGTGACCAAATAAATGGGAAAACATTGGATCCGATAAAGAAACTTGGATTCTCCCTCGGTCTCCTAACGGTCATCACAGCCAGCCCCAGTGCGTTTGCCATGCTTCTATTGACCTCGTTCTAATAACCCATTCTGACCTGAGATCAGATTCATACGAGGTTTCCACCGGACACAGACTGGTCTGATTAACCCATTCTGACCTGAGATCAGATTCTAAAAATGTCAGTCGCTCTTCGATTTTTCAAAAAATAGCAGACCTACAAGCTCATAGCGCGCCACCGAGTGGCGCGCTATGAGCTTGTAGATCTGCTATTTTTCAAATAGAATTGAACCGTTTGAGAATGGGATAACCATGCAATGTCATCGCTAAATCTTCATACCATTCCTCCAGGAAATATCTGGAAAAATAAACTGGATAATTGATTTTTGTTGCGACCCTTTTGTTTCCTGGTGGTTTTGCAGGCTTAAAATCCCCAACAGGATTCATTGAAACAAGTCATTTTGTTTTAGACAAACAAGGTTGTCCGCCAGACAGTGATGAATCCGATACATCATTATTTTTTTTAAACAGATTTTTCATTACGTGTCATTAGCGGAGAATTGGATACATCGCCCCCGACGTCGCACTGTGTTCGCACGCGCAGCAGTGCTTATTTAGTCGACTAAAACTAAGTGCAGTCGTCGACTACCTTTTTCCACTGGGGAAAACTAAATGGAAACTAAAAAAAAAAAAAAAAAAATAGACAAAAATGTTAGGAAGGGACTAGTGGACAAGAGATCCACTATAAGTCATTTTACAATTAGTTGCATGCTGAAAATAGCCGATCTACAAGCCCAAAACTAGTCGCGCTGCGACGTGTTGCGAGCTTGTAGATCGGCTATTTTCAGCAAGTGAAAAAAAAAAATCATTACGACGGCATCAAGGCCTGCCAAACTACTTAATCAACTGTAGATTTAGCACTAAAACATTCCAGGTGACTAAAATGTGAAAACTAAATGAAAACTATTCAAGAGACCATGAATAAAACTTAACCCATTCTGGGCGGGAACCCCTTTTGGTGTTAGCATTATGATATGCTTTAGCTATTGAAAAATTGCAGATCTACAAGCTCATAGCGCGACACGCTACGAGCTTGTAGGTCTGCTATTTTTGAAAAATCGAAGAACGACTGACATAGAAACACAGCTTTTTCAGCAAAGCTGTCAGGATGTAGAAGACATTTTTAGAATCTGATCTCAGGTCAGAACGGGTGCTGCCACGCTGAGGCTGGGCAGTTCCCTTACCGCACTAGCTCGTCTCCACAGGTGGCGGCCACGGCCTCCTCGGCCTGCCTCTCGTAGTACTTCAGGAGGATGTTCTCCGGCAGAACCTTCTCCAGCTCGCACACCGGGTAGGAACAGGTGCAGCCGCCCTCCATGCAGCTCAGCTCAGACTGCAGGGACATGAGAGAAGACACATTACTATAGGAACAGGTAGGAACCTTAGAGTATATATGAATAGAGAAGGCACCCAGAGGAAACCCTGAGGCGAAATGGACATAGTGGCCGAATGAAGGTATTGCAGCCTGGCCCCAAACACATGAACGCGCTGTCCGTTGACTATCATTGTACACGTTCACGACGGACGCACGCTCGTGCGCGTTCAACGGCAGCGCGTTCATGCGTTTGGGGTCACTCACCATTGCAATCCGTCCCAGAATGCACTCTGTTCCTACCAGGAAGGAGGAGTGAAATCGCCTCATGCGCTTTTGAGCAACTCAATGCAAGTGGATGGGAGGAGAACTCGGGTGTCTTCCCTATTCATATATACTCTACAGCTGCAACACACAGGTTGGGACATGATAGCAGACAGTGAATACAAATGCAGACAGGCCTGACGTCGAAAAAGAAAAAGTACGCTCTGAAAGAATATATATTCAAAGATTTGTGCCGCATTTTTAGGATTTTTCAAAAATAGCAGACCTACAAGCTCGTAACGCGCCACTCTGTGACAAGCTCGTAGCGCAGTAGATCCAGTGGGACAGTTTTTGAATCTGATCTCGGGTCAGAATGGGTTAATCAGACCAGTGTGTGTCCAGTGGAAACCTCGTATGAATCTGATCTCAGGTCAGAATGGGTTAACACTATTCATCCGATGTACAAGCTCGTTGCGATGCCATGTGCCGAGAGAAAGTTGATCTTTTACATTCCTTGTTATTCATGTCCTCGCTGTATTGCATTACTGCTTATTATTTTAATGTTTTATGCCTTGCTTTTCTTTTCTTTTCCTCCATTGCTCTGTAAAGCACTTTGAGCTTGCACATCTACAAGCTCACACGGCATCTTATCATGAGACCGCTGTTTTACAGCAAATAAAGCAGCATTCAGCAGGTGTCTACCGCTGTGTGTGTCTGTCTGTGTGTGTCTGTGTCTGTGTGTGTCTGTGCGTGTGTGTGTCTGTGCGTGTGTCTGTGCGTGCGTACCTGTCCAGAGCCAAAGACCGCCTCCTGGGCGTACTTCACCAGGCACTCCTTGCAGAACAGATGACCGTCAGAACACTGGGTCATCTTCTCGAAGGAGAACTCTCCGTAGCAGCAGCCACACTCGATCAGCTGTCCGTCCTAAGGGGGGGGGGGGGGAGAGGTGGACATATGCACTCACTAAAACGTTGTCTTTATATATATATATATATATATATATATATATATTAGTGATGCACCGAATATTCGGCCGCAGAAAATATTCGGCAGAAAATGGCTAAATATGCATTTTCGGCCTATTCGGTTTCGGCCCAAATAGGCAGAAAATATATCACCGAATAGTGTATGCAATTAATGCATTCAAAGAGCTGAATAAATGTTTTATGGACCCATAATAGTGATTATTATTTAAGTTAAGTTTTGCCATAACCATTTATTTTGCCATAAATCAGGGAGCTTTAAGGTACGGCCATGACAGCAATGGTAGGAAAAAAGATGTATATTAATCATATTCGGATATTCGGTATTCGGTTTTCGGCCAACTGTTTCCTATATTCGGTATTCGGTTTCGGCCAAGAATTTCAATTTCGGTGCATCCCTAATATATATATATATATATATATATATATATATATATATATATATCAACTCCCAAACAATGTATAATCCAGTGTTGTTTTCGTCGACTAAAACTAAGACGAAAAATGTCCGTCGACTACCTATTTTCACTGACAAAAACTAAATGAAAACTAATGATGACTAAAACTAAGACTAAATATACTGACAATTTCGTCAACAAATAAAAACTAGACTAAAATGTTAGGAAGGGACTAGTGGACAAGAGATCCGGTATAAGTCATTTTACACTTGGTTGCATGCTGAAAATAGCTGATCTACAAGCTCACAACGCGGTGCGGAGATCAGTCCTTTCACACTTGCGTGTGGCATAGCTTAGGAGGCAGGCAATCATACTACACTCCCATTGGCTTAGGCAGCCTGCGTGGCAGCCAATCAGGCTAGGCCGTCAGTATGACTAGGTCCTCTAAAAAGGTAGTCTACATTTCATGAGCTTTCACAATTTTCAAAGTATTAATTGCTGTAGACTGGCTGCAAAAGTTTACAGTGCATTATTCAGCTTAATAGCTTTGCAGGGACTTGCACTGCGGCGGCAGCTTCGCAGATAAATGATACGCGACCTTCAGCCATTTTTTACTCTCGCAGAAATGTTCTCGTGCCAACACATTAAATAGATTAATTAGAGAGGGTCCATTTTCAGGTCTCAAAACTGCTGACACCACACACACACCCTCCCCCCCCCATCATAAATATGAACCCAGCAGCAACTACACTAACGGCTGGGCAGCAAGGACACACACACACACACACACACACACACCTTAGTGAGAAAGGGTAAAGATTAGACTAGAACCCATTACTAAGTTAATTTAGAAATATACCGGCACTTTGCAATACGTTAAAAAAAGAAGAAAAGGATTGCGAACACCACCTGCTTTCGAGATATCTATCCATCCATCTCTACATGCCATTTTATATATATATATAAAATTACTTTTCCATTTAGAGAACGGAATGTGTGACAATACAACACAGAGTGGATTGAGAGAGAGAGAGAGAGAAGACATTGTCTTAGCTTGCTACGATTTCTTTGCTAATTGATAACATATGGCGCTAACCCTAACCCCTCAGGAAGGTGAACAGCTATCACACAGGTTCACAGTATTTACTCAAACCTCCAGCCTTTCGCCCTGCTAAAATAACATAACTGTGTCTTTTATACTTTTTATTATGATTTCACAAACATACATTTAGCCTTTGGTTAGGCTTTTAGTGTGAGAGAAGTAAATCAAGCAGCGTGAACCCGACCACAGACTCCAGGTCAGTTTTGGGGCCTACCTTTTTGTATTCGTCCTCGTTGACCTGCAGAGCCAATAGGAAGTCCTCGTGCTGGAGTGGGGGCGGGGCACAAGACAAGACAGTTGAGTGACAGCTGAGAAAGAGAAGATATTATAGACCGCAAACAGCTTTGCGATCAGACGGCATTGTTCACACCAGAGGCGCCCAAACATTTTCATGTCAAGGACCACCAAAAACATATATATTTGGCCTCCAACCCCCATCTGATAATATGTTATTCCAGGAACCCGCCCAAAATGGGTTTTAATCCACGAGGATGTGGTGCTACGGTCTACTGCTCTGTTGACCGTGTGTGTGTGTGTGTGTGTGTGTGTACACACTTCCCATCACAGTCAGAACTGCAGCCTCACTCCCAATCTTCCGCTGTAGTCTGAAAACCCACCTCTTCAGAATTTTATGTCGACTTATAGCTCGTTACGTAGACAGCACTAGAATTGCATTTTATGTAGTCATAGCACTTTATAGTACACATGTATATTGTATAATATATAATATAGCATAGTATGTATAGTTGACATAGATACTCCACTGTTACGTTCTTAATTTATACACAATCCATGATAACTACTTTTTATATTATGTGATGTATGACATGCTTTTGTTTTTGCTTAAAGATAGAGTGCCACAATTTTTTTTATTTTTCCAGTTTTTCATGTGTCTATGAGGTGACAGTACTTCATTAGACACCCTGGAGTTGTTTTTATGTGCAATGGTGTATTAACTTTGTATTTAGGGTTTCTTCCTGGAGGCTGAACCCTTGACAGTCAAACCAATGAAGGCCAATGAAGTAAACAGTAATATAGTGACACCACACTATCAGCCCCTCCCCTAACCCCTCCCCCTTTATCATACAACTACAGCTGTGGGTGCGGCTTCAGTTCAGGTGGATCACCACCCATCAGGCAAACCAGGCATACTTAATGAACTGGTGGGCGCGCGTGTCCATATAAAAGCATGATTTTAACAAATACTGTACACTTTTTGGAAAAAAGTTCTTCCCCCTTATATTGTAATAATACCTGATGATCATGTTTTAGGGTGGAGAAAAAAATGGTGGCACTACATCTTTAACCCATTCTGAACGGGAACCCATTTTGGTGTTGGCATCATGTTATGCTTTAGCTATTGAAAAATAGCAGATCTACAAGCTCATAGCGCGCCACCGAGTGGCGCGCTACGAGCTTGTAGGTCTGCTATTTTTGAAAAATCGAAGAACGACTGACATTTTTAGAATCTGATCTCAGGTCAGAATGGGTTAATCAGACCAGTGTGTGTGTGTCCAGTGGAAACCTCGTATGAATCTGATCTCAGGTCAGAATGGGTTAAATGTAAGTCGCTCTGGATCAAGAGCGTCTGATGAATTGTAAATTGTAACATACCTCGGCCCACTCCTAGGCCTTCTGCTCGTAGGACAGCTCCTTCTGAACGCTGTGTGTGTGTGTGTGTGTGTGTGTGTGTGTGTCCATACCTCGGCCCACTCCTTGGTCTTCTGCTGGTAGAAGGACAGCTCCTTCTGAACACTCTCCTCCAGCACGCCGTAACACTTAACGTGCCGCCGGTGTTGCGAGAGGAAGAACATCTTCCTCTCGTATTTCACAGAACCTGGTGGTCGGTCGTCGGGGGAAACAAAAGACGTGAATCATCAAATCATCACGCCCCCCCCCCCCGAGTGAGTGTCTCTTTTTTTTTATAAGATTTTTTTTTTTTTGCGGCTTACGCCTTTTATTGATTTTTGAAGGGACAGACAGTAGGCTGACAGGAAACGGGAGAGAGATGGGGGGATGACATGCAGTAAAGGCCGTGTCGGGTCCGGGAGTCGAACACGCGGCACACTGCGACTGGATTACCAGTCCGGTGCCCAGACCGTTACGCTACGGCCTGGGCCGAGTGAGTGTCTCTTAATTAACTATTGGAAACAGCTGTGGCACCGTTTTTAATACTAAGAGGAAATAGACAGCCATGTTTAACTGATATCATGACGTGCTGCACGCATATCCGTTCTTTACCGTTTCTATCCTCGCGTCACGCCAATATCAATTCAAAAGGCGCTTTATTGGCATGAGAAAAACGTTTACGTTGCCAAAGCCAGTGTCACAAAATAATGAAAACCGTTGAACATGGGGAAAGTATATACAGTTGGAGGAGGTACAGCATTTTGTAAACAGAGCTACAGTACTGTATGTCACATTGCATCATTATATATGGTACATATAAAGCTTCTTTGAAACAAATAGCAGCTATTTCTTTGGGAAAACATTGAAAACATTCATGATTAAAAAAAAAAAAAAGCAGACCTATAAGCTCGTAGCTCGCCACTCGGTGGCGCGCTATGAGCTTGTAGATCTGCTATTTTTCAATAGGTAAATTATAACATACTGTTTAAAACACCATTTAAATGTGATGCAGTGCATTTACCGTGCTCGAACTGGAAATGTATGCTGCTTCCACGTTCTACGCGCAGCAGCCGCTTTCCTGAGGGATCGTCCCATTCATTCCACTTCTTCAGCGCTTCACATAAGGCCTGCAGACAAGACGGAGATATTAAACCATAAGGCCTGCAGATCTGGTTACTACACTCACATTGTGTATACGTACATGTGAGGGTTGTGAGATCTGGTTACTACACTCATATTGTGTATACGTACATGTGAGGGTTGTGAGATCTGGTTACTACACTCACATTGTGTTTACGTACATGTGAGGGTTGTGAGATCTGGTTACTACACTCATATTGTGTTTACGTACACGTGAGGGTTTGAGAAAAGAGGAGAGATTGACCACTATGGTGAGAGAAGACAAAAGGGGGAGAGGTGAGAGCATGACGTTATGATGCGAGCAGTGTCACCTTCCGTGTGATTGCATAATGTCCCTGACCTTCCGTGTGATTGCATAATGTCCCCTACTTTCCGTGTGATTGCATAATGTCCCTACCTTCCGTGTGATTGCATAATGTCCCCTACCTTCCGTGTGATTGCATAATGTCCCTCACCTTCCATGTGATTGCATAATGTCCCTCACCTTCCGTGTGATTGCATAATGTCCCTCACCTTCCATGTGATTGCATAATGTCCCTACCTTCCGTGTGATTGCATAATGTCCCTCACCTTCCATGTGATTGCATAATGTCCCTCACCTTCCATGTGATTGCATAATGTCCCTCACCTTCCATGTGATTGCATAATGTCCCTCACCTTCCATGTGATTGCATAATGTCCCTCACCTTCCGTGTGATTGCATAATGTCCCTACTTTCCGTGTGATTGCATAAATACCCTCACCTTCCGTGTGATTGCATAATGTCCCTCACCTTCCGTGTGATTGCATAATGTCCCTCACCTTCCGTGTGATTGCATAATGTCCCTTACCTTCCGTGTGATTGCATAATGTCCCCTACCTTCCGTGTGATTGCATAATGTCCCTCACCTTCCGTGTGATTGCATAATGTCCCTACTTTCCGTGTGATTGCATAATGTCCCTTACCTTCCGTGTGATTGCATAATGTCCCTACTTTCCGTGTGATTGCATAATGTCCCTCACCTTCCGTGTGATTGCATAATGTCCCTACTTTCCGTGTGATTGCATAATGTCCCTCACCTTCCGTGTGATTGCATAATGTCCCTACTTTCCGTGTGATTGCATAATGTCCCCTACCTTCCGTGTGATTGCATAATGTCCCTCACCTTCCGTGTGATTGCATAATGTCCCTACTTTCCGTGTGATTGCATAATGTCCCCTACCTTCCGTGTGATTGCATAATGTCCCTACTTTCCGTGTGATTGCATAATGTCCCTACTTTCCGTGTGATTGCATAATGTCCCCTACCTTCCGTGTGATTGCATAATGTCCCTACTTTCCGTGTGATTGCATAATGTCCCCTACCTTCCGTGTGATTGCATAATGTCCCTACTTTCCGTGTGATTGCATAATGTCCCCTACCTTCCGTGTGATTGCATAATGTCCCCTACCTTCCGTGTGATTGCATAATGTCCCCTACCTTACGTGTGATTGCATAATGTCCCCTACCTTCCGTGTGATTGCATAATGTCCCCTACCTTACGTGTGATTGCATAATGTCCCCTACTTTCCGTGTGATTGCATAATGTCCCCTACCTTCCGTGTGATTGCATAATGTCCCTCACCTTCCGTGTGATTGCATAATGTCCCCTACCTTCCGTGTGATTGCATAATGTCCCCTACCTTCCGTGTGATTGCATAATGTCCCCTACCTTCCGTGTGATTGCATAATGTCCCTACTTTCCGTGTGATTGCATAATGTCCCCTACCTTCCGTGTGATTGCATAATGTCCCTACTTTCCGTGTGATTGCATAATGTCCCCTACCTTCCGTGTGATTGCATAATGTCCCTACTTTCCGTGTGATTGCATAATGTCCCTCACCTTCCGTGTGATTGCATAATGTCCCCTACCTTCCGTGTGATTGCATAATGTCCCCTACCTTCCGTGTGATTGCATAATGTCCCTACTTTCCGTGTGATTGCATAATGTCCCCTACCTTCCGTGTGATTGCATAATGTCCCTCACCTTCCGTGTGATTGCATAATGTCCCCTACTTTCCGTGTGATTGCATAATGTCCCCTACCTTCCGTGTGATTGCATAATGTCCCCTACCTTCCGTGTGATTGCATAATGTCCCTACTTTCCGTGTGATTGCATAATGTCCCCTACCTTCCGTGTGATTGCATAATGTCCCTACCTTCCGTGTGATTGCATAATGTCCCCTACCTTCCGTGTGATTGCATAATGTCCCTACTTTCCGTGTGATTGCATAATGTCCCCTACCTTCCGTGTGATTGCATAATGTCCCCTACCTTCCGTGTGATTGCATAATGTCCCTACTTTCCGTGTGATTGCATAATGTCCCCCACCTTCCGTGTGATTGCATAATGTCCCCTACCTTCCGTGTGATTGCATAATGTCCCCTACCTTCCGTGTGATTGCATAATGTCCCTCACCTTCCGTGTGATTGCATAATGTCCCTCACCTTCCGTGTGATTGCATAATGTCCCCTACCTTCCGTGTGATTGCATAATGTCCCCTACCTTCCGTGTGATTGCATAATGTCCCTCACCTTCCGTGTGATTGCATAATGTCCCTCACCTTCCGTGTGATTGCATAATGTCCCTACTTTCCGTGTGATTGCATAATGTCCCCTACCTTCCGTGTGATTGCATAATGTCCCCTACCTTCCGTGTGATTGCATAATGTCCGTCACCTTCCGTGTGATTGCATAATGTCCCCTACCTTCCGTGTGATTGCATAATGTCCCCTACCTTCCGTGTGATTGCATAATGTCCCCTACCTTCCGTGTGATTGCATAATGTCCCTACTTTCCGTGTGATTGCATAATGTCCCTCACCTTCCGTGTGATTGCATAATGTCCCCTACCTTCCGTGTGATTGCATAATGTCCCCTACCTTCCGTGTGATTGCATAATGTCCCCTACCTTCCGTGTGATTGCATAATGTCCCCTACCTTCCGTGTGATTGCATAATGTCCCTCACCTTCCGTGTGATTGCATAATGTCCCCTACCTTCCGTGTGATTGCATAATGTCCCCTACCTTCCGTGTGATTGCATAATGTCCCCTACCTTCCGTGTGATTGCATAATGTCCCTACTTTCCGTGTGATTGCATAATGTCCCCTACCTTCCGTGTGATTGCATAATGTCCCTACTTTCCGTGTGATTGCATAATGTCCCTACTTTCCGTGTGATTGCATAATGTCCCTCACCTTCCGTGTGATTGCATAATGTCCCCTACCTTCCGTGTGATTGCATAATGTCCCCTACCTTCCGTGTGATTGCATAATGTCCCTCACCTTCCGTGTGATTGCATAATGTCCCCTACCTTCCGTGTGATTGCATAATGTCCCCTACCTTACGTGTGATTGCATAATGTCCCCTACCTTCCGTGTGATTGCATAATGTCCCTACTTTCCGTGTGATTGCATAATGTCCCTACTTTCCGTGTGATTGCATAATGTACCTCACCTTCCGTGTGATTGCATAATGTCCCTCACCTTCCGTGTGATTGCATAATGTCCCCTACCTTCCGTGTGATTGCATAATGTCCCCTACCTTCCGTGTGATTGCATAATGTCCCTCACCTTCAGTGTGATTGCATAATGTCCCCTACCTTCCGTGTGATTGCATAATGTCCCCTACCTTCCGTGTGATTGCATAATGTCCCTCACCTTCCGTGTGATTGCATAATGTCCCCTACCTTACGTGTGATTGCATAATGTCCCCTACCTTCCGTGTGATTGCATAATGTCCCCCACCTTCCGTGTGATTGCATAATGTCCCTCACCTTCCGTGTGATTGCATAATGTCCCCTACCTTCCGTGTGATTGCATAATGTCCCCTACCTTCCGTGTGATTGCATAATGTCCCCTACCTTCCGTGTGATTGCATAATGTCCCCCACCTTCCGTGTGATTGCATAATGTCCCCTACCTTCCGTGTGATTGCATAATGTCCCTCACCTTCCGTGTGATTGCATAATGTCCCCTACCTTCCGTGTGATTGCATAATGTCCCCTACCTTCCGTGTGATTGCATAATGTCCCTACCTTCCGTGTGATTGCATAATGTCCCCTACCTTCCGTGTGATTGCATAATGTCCCTACTTTCCGTGTGATTGCATAATGTCCCTACTTTCCGTGTGATTGCATAATGTCCCTCACTTTCCGTGTGATTGCATAATGTCCCTCACCTTCCGTGTGATTGCATAATGTCCCTCACCTTCCGTGTGATTGCATAATGTCCCTACTTTCCGTGTGATTGCATAATGTCCCTCACCTTCCGTGTGATTGCATAATGTCCCCTACCTTCCGTGTGATTGCATAATGTCCCCTACCTTCCGTGTGATTGCATAATGTCCCCTACCTTCCGTGTGATTGCATAATGTCCCTACTTTCCGTGTGATTGCATAATGTCCCCTACCTTCCGTGTGATTGCATAATGTCCCTACTTTCCGTGTGATTGCATAATGTCCCTACTTTCCGTGTGATTGCATAATGTCCCTCACCTTCCGTGTGATTGCATAATGTCCCTCACCTTCCGTGTGATTGCATAATGTCCCCTACCTTCCGTGTGATTGCATAATGTCCCCTACCTTCCGTGTGATTGCATAATGTCCCTCACCTTCCGTGTGATTGCATAATGTCCCCTACCTTCCGTGTGATTGCATAATGTCCCCTACCTTACGTGTGATTGCATAATGTCCCCTACCTTCCGTGTGATTGCATAATGTCCCTACTTTCCGTGTGATTGCATAATGTCCCTACTTTCCGTGTGATTGCATAATGTCCCTCACCTTCCGTGTGATTGCATAATGTCCCTCACCTTCCGTGTGATTGCATAATGTCCCTCACCTTCCGTGTGATTGCATAATGTCCCCTACCTTCCGTGTGATTGCATAATGTCCCCTACCTTCCGTGTGATTGCATAATGTCCCTCACCTTCAGTGTGATTGCATAATGTCCCCTACCTTCCGTGTGATTGCATAATGTCCCCTACCTTACGTGTGATTGCATAATGTCCCCTACCTTCCGTGTGATTGCATAATGTCCCCCACCTTCCGTGTGATTGCATAATGTCCCTCACCTTCCGTGTGATTGCATAATGTCCCCTACCTTCCGTGTGATTGCATAATGTCCCCTACCTTCCGTGTGATTGCATAATGTCCCCTACCTTCCGTGTGATTGCATAATGTCCCCTACCTTCCGTGTGATTGCATAATGTCCCCTACCTTCCGTGTGATTGCATAATGTCCCTCACCTTCCGTGTGATTGCATAATGTCCCTACCTTCCGTGTGATTGCATAATGTCCCTACCTTCCGTGTGATTGCATAATGTCCCCTACCTTCCGTGTGATTGCATAATGTCCCCTACCTTCCGTGTGATTGCATAATGTCCCCTACCTTCCGTGTGATTGCATAATGTCCCCTACCTTCCGTGTGATTGCATAATGTCCCTACCTTCCGTGTGATTGCATAATGTCCCCTACCTTCCGTGTGATTGCATAATGTCCCTACTTTCCGTGTGATTGCATAATGTCCCTACTTTCCGTGTGATTGCATAATGTCCCTCACTTTCCGTGTGATTGCATAATGTCCCTCACCTTCTGTGTGATTGCATAATGTCCCTCACCTTCCGTGTGATTGCATAATGTCCCCTACCTTCCGTGTGATTGCATAATGTCCCCTACCTTCCGTGTGATTGCATAATGTCCCTCACCTTCAGTGTGATTGCATAATGTCCCTACTTTCCGTGTGATTGCATAATGTCCCTACTTTCCGTGTGATTGCATAATGTCCCTCACTTTCCGTGTGATTGCATAATGTCCCCTACCTTCCGTGTGATTGCATAATGTCCCCTACCTTCCGTGTGATTGCATAATGTCCCTCACCTTCCGTGTGATTGCATAATGTCCCCTACCTTACGTGTGATTGCATAATGTCCCCTACCTTCCGTGTGATTGCATAATGTCCCCCACCTTCCGTGTGATTGCATAATGTCCCTCACCTTCCGTGTGATTGCATAATGTCCCCTACCTTCCGTGTGATTGCATAATGTCCCCTACCTTCCGTGTGATTGCATAATGTCCCTCACCTTCCGTGTGATTGCATAATGTCCCCTACCTTCCGTGTGATTGCATAATGTCCCTACCTTCCGTGTGATTGCATAATGTCCCTCACCTTCCGTGTGATTGCATAATGTCCCTCACCTTCCGTGTGATTGCATAATGTCCCCTACCTTCCGTGTGATTGCATAATGTCCCTACCTTCCGTGTGATTGCATAATGTCCCCTACCTTCCGTGTGATTGCATAATGTCCCTCACCTTCCGTGTGATTGCATAATGTCCCCTACCTTCCGTGTGATTGCATAATGTCCCTCACCTTCCGTGTGATTGCATAATGTCCCTACCTTCCGTGTGATTGCATAATGTCCCCTACCTTCCGTGTGATTGCATAATGTCCCCTACCTTCCGTGTGATTGCATAATGTCCCTCACCTTCCGTGTGATTGCATAATGTCCCTCACCTTCCGTGTGATTGCATAATGTCCCCTACTTTCCGTGTGATTGCATAATGTCCCCTACCTTCCGTGTGATTGCATAATGTCCCTCACCTTCCGTGTGATTGCATAATGTCCCCTACCTTCCGTGTGATTGCATAATGTCCCTTACCTTCCGTGTGATTGCATAATGTCCCCTACCTTCCGTGTGATTGCATAATGTCCCTCACCTTCCGTGTGATTGCATAATGTCCCCTACCTTCCGTGTGATTGCATAATGTCCCCCACCTTCCGTGTGATTGCATAATGTCCCTCACCTTCCGTGTGATTGCATAATGTCCCCTACCTTCCGTGTGATTGCATAATGTCCCTCACCTTCTGTGTGATTGCATAATGTCCCCCACCTTCCGTGTGATTGCATAATGTCCCCTACCTTCCGTGTGATTGCATAATGTCCCTCACCTTCTGTGTGATTGCATAATGTCCCCCACCTTCCGTGTGATTGCATAATGTCCCTCACCTTCCGTGTGATTGCATAATGTCCCTCACCTTCCGTGTGATTGCATAATGTCCCCTACCTTCCGTGTGATTGCATAATGTCCCCTACCTTCCGTGTGATTGCATAATGTCCCTCACCTTCCGTGTGATTGCATAATGTCCCCTACTTTCCGTGTGATTGCATAATGTCCCCTACCTTCCGTGTGATTGCATAATGTCCCTCACCTTCCGTGTGATTGCATAATGTCCCCTACCTTCCGTGTGATTGCATAATGTCCCCTACCTTCCGTGTGATTGCATAATGTCCCTTACCTTCCGTGTGATTGCATAATGTCCCCTACCTTCCGTGTGATTGCATAATGTCCCTCACCTTCCGTGTGATTGCATAATGTCCCCTACCTTCCGTGTGATTGCATAATGTCCCCCACCTTCCGTGTGATTGCATAATGTCCCTCACCTTCCGTGTGATTGCATAATGTCCCCTACCTTCCGTGTGATTGCATAATGTCCCTCACCTTCTGTGTGATTGCATAATGTCCCCCACCTTCCGTGTGATTGCATAATGTCCCCTACCTTCCGTGTGATTGCATAATGTCCCTCACCTTCTGTGTGATTGCATGATGTCCCCCACCTTCCGTGTGATTGCATAATGTCCCTCACCTTCCGTGTGATTGCATAATGTCCCTCACCTTCCGTGTGATTGCATAATGTCCCCTACCTTCCGTGTGATTGCATAATGTCCCCTACCTTCCGTGTGATTGCATAATGTCCCTCACCTTCCGTGTGATTGCATAATGTCCCTCACCTTCTGTGTGATTGCATAATGTCCCCTACCTTCCGTGTGATTGCATAATGTCCCTCACCTTCCGTGTGATTGCATAATGTCCCCTACCTTCCGTGTGATTGCATAATGTCCCTCACCTTCCGTGTGATTGCATAATGTCCCTCACCTTCTGTGTGATTGCATAATGTCCCCTACCTTCCGTGTGATTGCATAATGTCCCTCACCTTCCGTGTGATTGCATAATGTCCCTCACCTTCCGTGTGATTGCATAATGTCCCTCACCTTCCGTGTGATTGCATAATGTCCCTCACCTTCCGTGTGATTGCATAATGTCCCTCACCTTCCGTGTGATTGCATAATGTCCCTACCTTCCGTGTGATTGCATAATGTCCCTCACCTTCCGTGTGATTGCATAATGTCCCCTACCTTCCGTGTGATTGCATAATGTCCCTACCTTCCGTGTGATTGCATAATGTCCCTCACCTTCCGTGTGATTGCATAATGTCCCCTACCTTCTGTGTGATTGCATAATGTCCCCTACCTTCCGTGTGATTGCATAATGTCCCCTACCTTCCGTGTGATTGCATAATGTCCCTCACCTTCCGTGTGATTGCATAATGTCCCTCACCTTCCGTGTGATTGCATAATGTCCCTCACCTTCCGTGTGATTGCATAATGTCCCTCACCTTCCGTGTGATTGCATAATGTCCCTCACCTTCCGTGTGATTGCATAATGTCCCTTACCTTCCGTGTGATTGCATAATGTCCCTACCTTCCGTGTGATTGCATAATGTCCCTCACCTTCCGTGTGATTGCATAATGTCCCTACCTTCCGTGTGATTGCATAATGTCCCTCACCTTCCGTGTGATTGCATAATGTCCCCTACCTTCTGTGTGATTGCATAATGTCCCCTACCTTCCGTGTGATTGCATAATGTCCCCTACCTTCCATGTGATTGCATAATGTCCCTCACCTTCCGTGTGATTGCATAATGTCCCTCACCTTCCGTGTGATTGCATAATGTCCCTCACCTTCCGTGTGATTGCATAATGTCCCTTATAGTAAGAGAAATCTATGAAAATCTGGGAACTAAGAGATTTCTTCACCAATGTGTTTCTAAATGTGTCTAATAACATGTACTAAAAGTTTGAAATTCAACTCCTGTGGGAAATTGAGTTATTAGCATAATATGTGACCATACCCATAACATCCTATATAAGGCCAAAAAGTCAAAATTTCATCATTCTTTAAGTAGCATGTGACATATGAAACTATAGGGGGTTTTCATGATTCTGAATCCATTCCAACCATTAGTTTTGCACAAAAAAAACACTCCTTGGGCTAAATTAGGCCATATCCACTTGACCTCATCACGTTTGTGATGACGGCTATGGCCGTTTTCCTCCCAAGGAGTGTTTTTTGTGCAAAACTAATGGTTGGAATGGATTCAGAATCATGAAACCCCCCTAGTTTCATATGTCACATGCTACTGAAAGAATGATGACATTTGGACTTTTTTTCTTTATATAGGATGGTCACATATTATGCTAATAACGCAATTTCCCCTGGGAGTTGAATTTCAAACTTTTAGTACATGTTATTAGAAACTGGTAACTGGCAACTGGAAACTTACAAAAATTGGTGAAGAAATTTCTTGGTAACTATTTAGTTCCCAGATTGGTCAAATACCTGATAAAAATGCCATTTCCGTGTGATTGAATAATGTCCCTTACCTTCCGTGTGATTGAATAATGTCCCTTACCTTCCGTGTGATTGAATAATGTCCCTTACCTTCCGTGTGATTGCATAATGTCCCTTGAGGTTATTGAGAGCCCACTTGAGGTCCTGAGTCTTCAGCATCCTGAAGTCGGCCATCAGCAGGTCGGCGGCCTGCATCTGGGCCTCTGCTCCCACCACGCCCAGCCGGCTGTAGTCAAACAGGTCCTCCGTCACCTGCAGGGAGACCAGGAGACCAGGTCACCCAGAGACCAGGACACCAAGACACCAGGACAGGGAGAGCATGAATGCAAGGTTATAATAGGGTTTTTTTTTTCATTATAGTTTAGTTTTAGTTAGTTTTGACATATTTTTTTCTAATTCAGTTAGTTTTAGTTAGTTTTTAGAGCAGGTTTGCTAGTTTTTATTTTGGTGAAAATGCTTAGTTTTAAGTTTTTTTTCGTACTTTGGTTTATTTGTGGGTTAGGGTTAGCGTGGCTACATGCTGCCGTACGGTGCTGAAAACTGCCGTAAAACTTGTTGGAGAAATGAGGAAATTAATCGAATTCATTTAAAACAGTTCTTTATATACATGCTAAAAACAAACAACTAGCAGTAGACAAATTAACTGCAGCCATGGTCCATGTATCTGACTGGCTGAGGAACTCGTGCTTGCATCTGAATACAAAAAAGACTGTTGGTATGTTTTTTTCACGGAACTCCACAGACCCTGACACTGACATTCTTATTGAAGGCAGTAGTATTCAGGTAGTATCAGAATTTAAATATCTTGGAATTACACTAGACTCAAACTTGACATTTAAAAAGCATGTTTAAAATGTAGCCAATAAAATCAAATTCAATTTATCCAATTTCAGACACATAAGACCATATCTAACAACAGATGCAGCCAAACTCTTCATGCATGCTATGATTTTTTCACACATAACCTACTGTTTTACAACCTGGTCACAGACAAATCAGACAACTTTAAAACCCATAGAATCACTTTACAAACAGACATTAAAAACACTGGATCAAAAGCCCAACCGTTACCACCATTGCCATATAGTTCAAAAGTACAACTTATTTAATTTTGACGGCTTTAAACACTTTGCCGATGCCTGCCTCATTTTTAAGATCTTAAATGGACTTGCACCTCCACCACTGAAACAGTTCATAGATCGAAGGGACAGTGGTGACAGAACAACAAGGGCAACTACCAGAGGAGACTGTAAAGTGCCAATCAGACGTAGTGTGTTTGGTAAAACAGTCTTCTCTGTTAGAGCCTCCCATCACTGGAACAGTCTCCCTACAGAATTAAGAGAGACCTCCAACTATCTGACCTTCAAATTCAACCTGAAAAGGTGGCTAAAAACAACTCAAATTTGTAATCACGAGTAACTAACTATCAGCACTATTTAGTATTTATCACCGGTGTCATTTCTCACTTCACTTGCCATTGTTCTGTCCCCTGTACCATGTCGATCTGTTCCCGTACTGTATTGTGTTTTTGTATGGACGTGGTGTTGGGTGCTTGCACATATGCACACATGGCATCAACGCATGGTGTGTGTGCAGGCACACTACACTTTGTCTTTCTTTTATCTGTATTGTATTGTGTTTTTGTATGGACGTAGTGTTGGGTGCTTGCACATATGCACACAAGGCATCAACGCATGGTGTTGTGTGCAGGCACACTACACTTTGTCCTTTTTATCATTCATTCATTTTTTAAGAGCCTGCCCAGGGACTACAGATGAAATTTAGCTTCGGCTAACTCTGGCCCATTTACATTGATGTGAAAACTGACATTGACATTGTTGATTAATGAGCTTTGTCCCTGTCAAATAAAAAAATAAAAGGATTATATTATAAATATCCAAAAGGCATAGAAATATTGATAAAAACTAAAACTAAGGGTATTTTGTCTATAATTTCAGTTAGTTTTAAGGACACACAATACAGTTTCAGTTTAGTTATCGTTTTTTAATTTATTTGTTTTCATTAGTTTCAGTTAACTAAAATGTTTTTTAATTCTAGTTTTCGTTTTTTAGTTAGTTTTAGTTAACCATTATAACCTTGGCATGAAGCAGTGTTGTTTTCGTCGACTAAAACCAAGACGAAAAATGTTCGTCGACTACCTTTTTCCACTGACGGAAACTGAGCTACGATGACTAAAGCCAAGACTAAATATATTGACAATATTGTCAACAAATAAAAACCTAGACAAAAATGTTAGGAAGGGACTAGTCTAGTGGAGATCCAGTACAAGTCATTTTACACAAGCATGCTGAAAATAGCCGATCTACAAGCTCACAACGCGTTTCAGCATCACGACACGCACAAAATACATTTCATTCGACTAAATCACCTGTAGATTTAGTCGACTAAGATCTTATGGTATTTAGTCGACGAAAACTAGACCAACACTAAAACATTCCAGGTGACAAAAATGAAAACTATTCAAGAGACTATGCCTAAAGCAGCAGCTGTTAACCCATTCAGGCATGACGTCGACATTTTAAATAAATGTTTTCTAAATCATGACAATTTTCCTGAAAGATTTGAGGCACATTTGAACGATTTTTCAAAAATAGCAGACCTACAAGCTCATAGCGCGCCACTCGGTGGCGCGCTATGAGCTTGTAGATCCATTTAACCCATTCTGACCGGGCACCCATTTTGGTGTCGGCATCATGTCATGCTTTAGCTATTTAAAAATAGCAGATCTACAAGCTCATATCGCGCCACCGAGTGGCGCGATACGAGCTTGTAGGTCTGCTATTTTTGAAAAATCGAAGAGCGACTGACATTTTTAGAATCTGATCTCAGGTCAGAATGGGTTCATCAGACCAGTGTGTGTCCGAAGGAAACCTCATATGAATCTGATCTCAGGTCAGAATGGGTTAACTGCGTAAACCGTTACAGCACGCACGCACACGCCCCCCTACCGGTGCCCGTGGTTCTCCAGACTCCAGCAGGATGCTGGTGGGAACGGGTACTGCAGCCTCTCTCCTGGGATAGGTGTTCTCCAACAGTGCGTTGCACACGCTATAGAAACACAAACAGAGAGACCATTTACACTTTAGAGCATTCAGCAGACGCTCAACCCAGAGCCATTTACAGTTAACCCATTCTGACCTGAGATCAGATTCATACGAGGTTTCCCGCCGGACACACACTGGTCCTGATGAACCCATTCTGACCTGAGATCAGATTCTAAAAATGTCAGTCGTTCTTCGATTAAAAAAAATAAATAGCAGACCTACAAGCTCGTATCGCGCCACTCGGTGGCGCGATATGAGCTTGTAGATCTGCTATTTTTCAATAGCTAAAGCATAACATGATGCTGACACCAAAATGGGTGCCCGGTCAGAATGGGTTAAGCAAGAACACCACATGGTGATACATCAAATGCATGAAATAATCGTCATCAAGAATCATAAGACAATTCAAAGAATCAGACCCGTCTGGACATGCATGGACAAGCAAACATTTACATGAACCATATCTTAAATGCCCATTACAATTAAAGGGGAGTTGCGCACAAGCCGTTTTCTTACAGTATGTAGACATCTATCTCCTCAAAAAAACAAAAAAGAAAAGATGCCAAGCGGTCCATAACATTTTTTTTAAATATATATATATATATATATATATATATCTCACCATTACATCACCTAATCAACATAAGTTAGACTTTAATACAGCAGCCCTCACTTTACACAGGTTTTGGTCAATATATACATATTATCCCCTTTAACAATTCACAGTACAGTCCTACTAATTCCTTGGTAAGCTGTGCATTTAGTCTTTTATGCAGTACAAAGTAAAATCCTCAGTGTTCATTTATCCTTTTTCTTTGCGGCTTTCGCTTTTATTTAATATCTTTTATAGGAGGGACAGACAGTAGGCTGACAGGAAATGGAGAGAGAGAGAGAGAGATGGGGGAGTGGCATGCAGTAAAGGCCGTTGGGATCGGGATTCGAACCCGCGGCACACTGCCAGACTTGGGACTACCGGCCAAGGTGCCTGGACCACTGAGCCACGGCCCAGGCCAAGGTGCCTGGACCACTGAGCCACGGCCCAGGCCAAGGTGCCTGGACCACTGAGCCACGGCCCAGGCCAAGGTGCCTGGACCACTGAGCCACGGCCCAGGCCAAGGTGCCTGGACCGCTGAGCCACGGCCCAGGCCAAGGTGCCTGGACCACTGAGCCACGGCCCAGGCCAAGGTGCCTGGACCGCTGAGCCACGGCCCAGGCCAAGGTGCCTGGACCACTGAGCCACGGCCCAGGCCAAGGTGCCTGGACCGCTGAGCCACAGCCCAGGCCAAGGTGCCTGGACCGCTGAGCCACGGCCCAGGCCAAGGTGCCTGGACCGCTGAGCCACGGCCCAGGCCAAGGTGCCTGGACCACTGAGCCACGGCCCAGGCCAAGGTGCCTGGACCGCTGAGCCACGGCCCAGGCCAAGGTGCCTGGACCGCTGAGCCACGGCCCAGGGCTGTAATTGTGATTTCTGAGTGCAGTCAAATAAATGTAACCTCTTACACGAGGTTACAATTATAAAGAGTTAATAATAAACTAACACTGAGGATTCTGTGTCGACATGGACCAATAGCCCTGCATTGTCTAATCACACAGTCTTTAATTAATTAAAGTCATTTAGAAGGAAAGTAGATGCTTCTTACATGTTGATGTCATTGTTTTGTTGGACAAGGTCCGCTACGTAGGTCTCCTGGGCGTCGGGGAAGAGATCCAACTGGAGACGCATGCAGAGAGGAGATGGATGGGGGACAGACAGAGGAGATGGATGGGGGACAGACAGAGGAGATGGATGGGGGACAGACAGAGGAGATGGATGGGGGACAGACAGAGGAGATGGATGGGGGACAGACAGAGGAGATGGATGGGAGACAGACAGAGGAGATGGATGGGAGACAGACAGAGGAGATGGATGGGAGACAGACAGAGGAGATGGATGGGAGACAGACAGAGGAGATGGATGGGGGACAGACAGAGGAGATGGATGGGAGACAGACAGAGGAGATGGATGGGAGACAGACAGAGGAGATGGATGGGAGACAGACAGAGGAGATGGATGGGGGACAGACAGAGGAGATGGATGGGGGACAGACAGAGGAGATGGATGGGGGACAGACAGAGGAGATGGATGGGGGACAGACAGAGGAGATGGATGGGGGACAGACAGAGGAGATGGATGGGGGACAGACAGAGGAGATGGATGGGGGACAGACAGAGATGGATGGGGGACAGACAGAGGAGATGGATGGGGGACAGACAGAGGAGATGGATGGGGGACAGACAGAGGAGATGGATGGGGGACAGACAGAGGAGATGGATGGGAGACAGACAGAGGAGATGGATGGGGGACAGACAGAGGAGATGGATGGGGGACAGACAGAGGAGATGGATGGGGGACAGACAGAGGAGATGGATGGGGGACAGACAGAGGAGATGGATGGGGGACAGACAGAGGAGATGGATGGGGGACAGACAGAGGAGATGGATGGGGGACAGACAGAGGAGATGGATGGGGGACAGACAGAGGAGATGGATGGGGGACAGACAGAGGAGATGGATGGGAGACAGACAGAGGAGATGGATGGGGGACAGACAGAGGAGATGGATGGGGACAGACAGAGGAGATGGATGGGGGACAGACAGAGGAGATGGATGGGGGACAGACAGAGGAGATGGATGGGGACAGACAGAGGAGATGGATGGGGGACAGACAGAGGAGATGGATGGGGGACAGACAGAGGAGATGGATGGGGGACAGACAGAGGAGATGGACGGGGGACAGACAGAGGAGATGGATGGGAGACAGACAGAGGAGATGGATGGGGGACAGACAGAGGAGATGGATGGGAGACAGACAGAGGAGATGGATGGGGGACAGACAGAGGAGATGGATGGGGGACAGACAGAGGAGATGGATGGGGGACAGACAGAGGAGATGGATGCGGGACAGACAGAGGAGATGGATGGGAGACAGACAGAGGAGATGGATGGGAGACAGACAGAGGAGATGGATGGTGGACAGACAGAGGAGATGGATGGGGGACAGACAGAGGAGATGGATGGGGGACAGACAGAGGAGATGGATGGGGGACAGACAGAGGAGATGGATGGGAGACAGACAGAGGAGATGGATGGGGGACAGACAGAGGAGATGGTAAGGTAAGGTACATTTTATTTATAAAGCGCCTTTCAAAACAAATGTCACAAGGTGGCAGGTGCTGTACAATAAATACAATTAAATAAACAAGAGCAACACATAGATCAAGAATAAAACGAAAACACAATGACAGTAATAATACAAAAATATATATATATATAAACATGCAGTACCATATAGACAATATTACAGACAAAAGTGCTTTTGAAAGAAATGGGTTTTTAGCAGCTTTCTGCCCTCCTTGGGGAAAGGGGTAATTCATTCAGGGACGGGGGTACAACTGCAAAAGCTCTATCGCCTTTTGTTCTTAGTCTGGTATTAGGAACTTTGAGCAGGTCTTTCTTTACCTGAAGACCTCAGTGTTCTCACATTTGAGATGGGGAATAATAGTTCAGTTATGTACATGGGAGACAGCCCATGGAGAGCTTTAAAAGTGATTTTAATACAAATTTAAAGACAATTCTGCAGTCCATTGGAAGCCAATGTAAAGCGGCAAGCACAAGGGGTACGTACGAGACCTTCTAAAAGTGTTAGTTAAACGTCTGGCAGCTGTTATATTGTGCACCAACTGGAGGCGGTGTATTGAAGAGCGACTGAGGGCTAGTGAATAATGAGTTACAATAATCCAGCCGGGAAGAAATAAAAGCATGAATGAGTCGTTTCAGATCTCGAGGGGTTAAAAGCGACTTGATTTTGGAAATGTTTTTTTAGCTGAAAGAAACAGGTTTGAACCACTTTTTTTAATGTGTGGCTCGAAATTAATTTGCTGGTCAAATAACACTCCTAGGTTTTTTTGACACTTTTGTGAAGTGTGCCGATGAAGGACCCAGGGACTGCTTTATCCCATTCTGACCGGGCACCCATTTTGGTGTTGGCATCATGTTATGCTTTAGCTATTGAAAAATAGCAGACCTACAAGCCATTTACAGTTAAGCAAGAACACCACATGGTGATACATCAAATGCATGAAATAATCGTCATCAAGAATCATAAGACAATTCAAAGAATCAGACCCGTCTGGACATGCATGGACAAGCAAACATTTACATGAACCATATCTTAAATGCCCATTACAATTAAAGGGGAGTTGCGCACAAGCCGTTTTCTTACAGTATGTAGACATCTATCTCCTCAAAAAAACAAAAAAGAAAAGATGCCAAGCGGTCCATAACATTTTTTTTAAATATATATATATATATATATCTCACCATTACATCACCTAATCAACATAAGTTAGACTTTAATACAGCAGCCCTCACTTTACACAGGTTTTGGTCAATATATACATATTATCCCCTTTAACAATTCACAGTACAGTCCTACTAATTCCTTGGTAAGCTGTGCATTTAGTCTTTTATGCAGTACAAAGTAAAATCCTCAGTGTTCATTTATCCTTTTTCTTTGCGGCTTTCGCTTTTATTTAATATCTTTTATAGGAGGGACAGACAGTAGGCTGACAGGAAATGGAGAGAGAGAGAGAGAGATGGGGGAGTGGCATGCAGTAAAGGCCGTTGGGATCGGGATTCGAACCCGCGGCACACTGCCAGACTTGGGACTACCGGCCAAGGTGCCTGGACCACTGAGCCACGGCCCAGGCCAAGGTGCCTGGACCACTGAGGCCAGACAGAGGAGATGGATGGGAGACAGACAGAGGAGATGGATGGGGGACAGACAGAGGAGATGGATGGGGGACAGACAGAGGAGATGGATGGGGGACAGACAGAGGAGATGGATGGGGGACAGACAGAGGAGATGGATGGGAGACAGACAGAGGAGATGGATGGGAGACAGACAGAGGAGATGGATGGTGGACAGACAGAGGAGATGGATGGGGGACAGACAGAGGAGATGGATGGGGGACAGACAGAGGAGATGGATGGGGGACAGACAGAGGAGATGGATGGGGGACAGACAGAGGAGATGGATGGGGGACAGACAGAGGAGATGGATGGGGGACAGACAGAGGAGATGGATGGGGGACAGACAGAGGAGATGGATGGGAGACAGACAGAGGAGATGGATGGGAGACAGACAGAGGAGATGGATGGGGGACAGACAGAGGAGATGGTAAGGTAAGGTACATTTTATTTATAAAGCGCCTTTCAAAACAAATGTCACAAGGTGGCAGGTGCTGTACAATAAATACAATTAAATAAACAAGAGCAACACATAGATCAAGAATAAAACGAAAACACAATGACAGTAATAATACAAAAATATATATATATATAAACATGCAGTACCATATAGACAATATTACAGACAAAAGTGCTTTTGAAAGAAATGGGTTTTTAGCAGCTTTCTGCCCTCCTTGGGGAAAGGGGTAATTCATTCAGGGACGGGGGTACAACTGCAAAAGCTCTATCGCCTTTTGTTCTTAGTCTGGTATTAGGAACTTTGAGCAGGTCTTTCTTTACCTGAAGACCTCAGTGTTCTCACATTTGAGATGGGGAATAATAGTTCAGTTATGTACATGGGAGACAGCCCATGGAGAGCTTTAAAAGTGATTTTAATACAAATTTAAAGACAATTCTGCAGTCCATTGGAAGCCAATGTAAAGCGGCAAGCACAAGGGGTACGTACGAGACCTTCTAAAAGTGTTAGTTAAACGTCTGGCAGCTGTTATATTGTGCACCAACTGGAGGCGGTGTATTGAAGAGCGACTGAGGGCTAGTGAATAATGAGTTACAATAATCCAGCCGGGAAGAAATAAAAGCATGAATGAGTCGTTTCAGATCTCGAGGGGTTAAAAGCGACTTGATTTTGGAAATGTTTTTTTAGCTGAAAGAAACAGGTTTGAACCACTTTTTTTAATGTGTGGCTCGAAATTAATTTGCTGGTCAAATAACACTCCTAGGTTTTTTTGACACTTTTGTGAAGTGTGCCGATGAAGGACCCAGGGACTGCTTTATATTCATTGCATATAGTATCTGGGCCTATGATAAAGACTTCAGTTTATAGTATCAGGGCCTATGATAAGGACTTCAGTTTATAGTATCAGGGCCTATGATAAAGACTTCAGTTTATAGTATCTGGGCCTATGATAAGGACTTCAGTTTATAGTATCTGGGCCTATGATAAAGACTTCAGTTTATAGTATCAGGGCCTATGATAAGGACTTCAGTTTATAGTATCAGGGCCTATGATAAAGACTTCAGTTTATAGTATCAGGGCCTATGATAAGGACTTCAGTTTATAGTATCAGGGCCTATGATAAGGACTTCAGTTTTGTCCGGGTTTAATTGGAGAAAGCTTTCTGCCATCCAGTCTTTAATGGAAGACAGACACTTTGCTATGATCAGAGGGTTAAATACAATCGGATGCAATACATTAACTGCAGATCCCTACAAAATAAATAAATTAAAAAAGTTACTCACCACGTCCCGTATCAAGGCTCTAATGTGAGGTGGATAATCCGGCCTGTTTCCCTCTCGAGGCACCGAGGGACCAGGCCGGACATCGTCTGCTGGGGGGGGCGGAGGAGGAGGAGGAGGAGGGGGGAACCCAAACGCTGCGGGGGGCGGGGCTGGGTTTGGGGCCCCCTCTGGGTTGGGGGCCGGGGGTGCAGGGACGGGGGCGGGGGCCGGGGGAGCAGGGACGGGCGGTGCCGGGGCCAGGATGAGACTGGCCTGTCTCAGAATGGGCCGGATCGGGGGGTGGTGGTGTATTGCTGCGGGGGGCTGCGCCGCAGCAGGGGGTGCATTGGGGGGATTATTAGGCACCCTGGCGTTGGGGTTCGGGGGGGCTGGGGGGGGAACCTGATTAGGCTCAGCCACAGGCTGAGGGTTGGGGTTGACGCCCCCCTGGCTGCCCACGGTGATGCGGTGACCCGCCTCCGGCTGTCCCAGGCGCTCTGGAGCGGCGGCGATCAGCACGGCGGGCGGGGGCGGGACCACCGCCGTCTCTCTGGCCGCCTCGGCTCTGTTGAGTCCGAACGGGACCAACAGGTGGCCCAGGGCGGGGTTGGGTGGCATGTGTTGGCGATTGGCGCCGGTTTTTGGCCGCACGACTCGAGGTCCGTCCAGTATCGTCACCGGTGGACGATGTTGTGCGCTGAAATACACACTCAAGTGGGTCTGTTTGGATGTGCTGGGCGTCGGGTCTGTCCGTGTGTGTGTACTGGTACTGATGGTTACTTGCGTCGACGTCGACCCAAGAACGGCGATTGCCGGTAAAAATAAAACCTGAATGTTGGAGGAGGTACTCGCTTGGGACTGCTGCGTGTGTGTGTGTGCTGCTGTCGACGCCGCCGCCGACGTGCCCGGCTGTGGCTGCTGTGCCTTATTCCCGGAAGACGTGCCGGGCTGAGCCGGTTCTGGGTCCGGTTTTATTCTGGTTGTCGAGACGGCCGTGGCATCTCTGGAGGTAGAAAACGGGACAAAGGTGGAGGAGGTCGACGCCACAGCGTCGAGGCCCCTGGCCTCTCTGGAGGTCGACGCGACGGCATCGTGGCCCCTGGCGTCTCTGGAGGTCGACGCCGTGGCGTCGAGGCCCCTGGCCTCTCTGGAGGTCGACGCGACAGCATCGTGGCCCCTGGACAAAGTACTTTGAGCCGTGGCTCGGATTGTTGGCTTGGCTGGTGACCCACTCCACGTCGCTGCTGGCCGAATCACCTGTCGCCGTGGAGGCAGCGCCTTGACACAGAAATAAAACCAAACGTACAATTGTAACCCATTCTGACCTGAGATCAGATTCTAAAAAATGTCTTCTTACATCCTGAAAAAGCTTCTGTTTCTATGTCAGTCGTTCTTCGATTTTTCAAAAATAGCAGACCTACAAGCTCGTAGCGCGCCACTCGGTGGCACGCTACGAGCTTGTAGATCTGCTATTTTTCAATAGCTAAAGCATAACGTAATGCTAACACCAAAATGGGTTAAACAGGATATTTTGGGCCCACACCACCACCCACAGCGGCTGGTAGATAGCCGAATCATCTGCGATTTTTACAAAACACAAAGTCATTAAAATACTTTACATAAAATGCTGACACATTTGGAGCCAATAACAAATACACCAATGGAGTATTCTCTCCTCTAGGCATAGAACCTAAGATGCTTGAAGTCAAGTCAAGTTTCCATAGCCTGTACATTTTGTACAGGCACTTTTTAGACGGCACTAGAATTGCATTTGTATGTAGTAATTGCACTTTATAGTATAGTATGAATAGTATAGTATGAATAGTGTATAGTTTCATTGTATAGATATATTCCACTGTTATGTTCTTAGCTTACACATGTTTCATGATAACTATCCATTATTATTGCCATGCTTTTTGTTCTTGCTTATTGTAAATCTCTGGATTAACCCATTCTGGGCGTCTTATGTTATACTTTAGCTATTGAAAAATAGCAGATCTACAAGCACTCGGTGCCGCCCTACGAGCTTGTAGGTCTGCAATTTTTTGAAAAATCATGAAAATGTGACGCAAATTTCACGCAAATCATTTTTCGGAAAATTAATGATTTAAAAGACATTTGTAGAATCTGGAATCAGGTCTAAATGGGCTAAGAGCATCTGCTAAATGCCTAAATTGTAATAATGGCAATCATGTTTATTGAAACCTCAGAATGGTAATGATGGCATTTATTATCCCATTCTGGGCGGGAACCCCTTTTGGTGTTAGCATTATGTTATGCTTTAGCTATTGAAAAATAGCAGATCTACAAGCTCATAGCGCGCCACCGAGTGGCGCGCTACGAGCTTGTAGGTCTGCTATTTTTTGGGGGGAAAAAAACGAAGAACGACTGACATAAAAACATAGCTTTTTCAGAAAACTGTCATTTTTAAACAGACATTTTTAGAATCTGATCTCAGGTCAGAATGGGTTTAATTATGCAGGAGACGAAAGACCCTCACCTCCATGATGCTGACGTCATCGTCGTCGGGGACGAGAACAGGTCCGCGGGTCGGTCCGTGGGTCGGTCCCTCCTCATCAGAATCATCTGAAATGGTTATGAGCTCTCTCCTACGCGACCGACGGTCTAAAAGCAAAACGTGCACAAATCACCATTTATGTATCTATATATGAGAACACAACATTCTGCACAATGAGAGCATGTGATGGTTTTATATATGCATTTATTTAAAGACAAATATATGGGCATACCTAACAATCTATGGCAAAACAATGGGAACATAACATTTCCATCTTTGCCATTTTCAACCTAAAAATCCAAAAATCGCCAGGGACTCCCCCCATAAGATGGGGGTTGAGAAGATTCCCAACCCCGTTTAATTTCAAGGACCCCCAAGTTTGACAATCGACATGCATTTAGTCTACGGACCCCCATTTAAAGGATTTCCATCTCTGGGACCCCCGATTTATATAGTAAAAACCAATGTTAATTTTAACTCTGAGAGTGTACAAATGGAACCAAATGGACCCGTTAACCCATTCTGACCGGGCACCGATTTTGGTGTCGGCATCATGTCGTGCTTTAGCTATTTAAAAATAGCAGATCTACAAGCTCATATCGCGCCACCGAGTGGCCACCGAGTGGCGCGATACGAGCTTGAAGAACACTTTATGTAAACCATACTGCAGTAACCCTGGGAAAATAATTCAAATGTATAATTTGTTGAAAGTGATTTTTGCTATGTTTTTTATTTCTTATTTTATATTTTGAGTTAGTGTTTGTAAACTTGGAAGTATTGCTTGTAAGTAAGATTCAAGATTCAAGAGTTTTATTGTCACACAGATGTGCAAGTACAGCATTGTGAAAAACTTAGGTTGGGGTGCTCCACAATTCACAATAAAATATAAATAACAGTGCAACCCCATTTAAAAGGTTATTTAAAAAGGTTAAAAACAACTCAGATAAAACCCATGTAAAAGGTTTTAAAAGGTTTTTAAAGGAACACAGACAACACACAAGTCCTTAATACATAAATAAAGTGCATTGTTCATTTGTTTAGCAGTCTTACAGCCTGGGGAAGAAAACTGCTCTTGAGCCTGGTTGTGCAACTTGTGCTGGCTTTGATGCTTCGATACCGCTTTCCTGAGGGCAGCAATACGAAGAGTCTGTTATGGGGGTGTGTGGGGTCTTTAATGATTCTCCGCGACTTGCTGAGACAGCGCTGGTTGTACAGCTCCTCCAGACTGGGCAGCCGACATCCAGTGATACGCTCGGCCGAGCGCACCACCCTCCTGAGAGCCTTGTGGTCTCTGTCTGTGCAGCTCCCATACCAGCTGGTGAAGCTGCTTGTCAGCAGGCTCTCAATAGTCCCTCTGTAGAAGTTCCTGATGATTTTCTGACTCAGGCCGAACTTCTTGAGGGTCGCCGGAGTCCATATAGGCGCTGTTGCGCTTTTGCAACCACCACCTTTGTGTGTGTCTCCCATTTGAGTTGCTTGTGGATGTTCACCCCCAAGTATTTAAAGGTTTCCACCCTCTCCACCACAGCGCCGTTGATGGTGACGGGAAGTTGTGGTTCCCTCCCCCGCCTGTAGTCCACAATGACCTCTTTGGTCTTGGAGACGTTCATCAGGAGATGATTCTCTTTGCACCACTGCTCAAGGTTGTTCACTTCCTCTCTGTACGCTGCCTCGTCATCTCCGGTGATCAGCCCCACCACCACCGTATCATCGGCAAATTTCACAATGGTGTTTGAAGCATGTGTGGCCACACAGTCGTGGGTGTAGAGAGAGTACAGGAGTGGACTGAGAACACAGCCCTGTGGTGCTCCTGTACTGAGAGTCAGTGGGGAGGAGGTGCAGTCGCCGACTCTCACCACCTGGGGGCGGCCCGTCAGAAAGTCCAGGATCCAGTCGCACAGAGCTGTGTGCAGACCCAGATCCTGAAGCTTACTGACGAGCCTAGATGGTACTATCGTGTTGAACGCTGAGCTGTAATCCACAAAGAGCAGTCTCACGTAGGTGTTCCTCCCCTCCAGGTGGGAGAGGGCAGTATGAAGGACATGAGAGATCGCGTCCTCCGTGCTCCTGTTGGTGCGATAGGCAAACTGCAAGGGGTCCAAGGTGGGGGGGGAGCATAGGACATATTTGTGCTTTGACCAGTTGCTCAAAGCACTTGCTGGCTATAGGTGTGAGGGCTATGGGGCGCCAGTCATTGAGACTGGTCACTTTCTGCTGTTTGGGGATGGGAATGATGGTGCTGGACTTAAAGCAGGTGGGAACAGTTCTGAGGGAGAGAGACTTGTTAAATATCCCCGTAAACACCCCTGCCAGCTGGTGGGCACAGGCCTTCAGGACACGTCCCGGGATGCCGTCTGGACCGGCTGCCTTGCGTGGATTAATCCGACTGAAGGAGCGGCGGACGTCGGCCTCACTGATGGAAAAGGGGCAGTCAGAGGGGGGTTGCGGGGGGGTCTGTTCTCCCACAGGGGTGGGGGTGAGGGAGGGGGCAGTCGTGCTGACAGAGGGTTCAAACCTGGCATAGAATGAGTTAAGTTCATCTGGGAGAGTAGATGTTATTTGAGGGGTTTGGTTCGTTTTTCCCCTGTAGTCACTTATAGCCTGGAGTCCACACCATAGGTGCCTCGGGTTGTTGGTGTCGAGCTTGGACTCCATTTTCTTGCTATAATCCCTCTTTGCCAGTTTGATGGTTGCCCTGAGTGAATAGTTTGCCTTTTTGTACTCCTTTTTGTATTGCCTTTGTTAAATGTTTGTCTGTGTCGGACCCCAGGAAGACTAGCTTTTGTCAAGGCAAAAGCTAATGGGGATCCTTATAAACAATAAACAAGCTCTTGGTGAGTTAAGTGTGAGCTTGTAGCATTTGGGGGAAAGATTTAGTGTAGAGGCGTGAGGAGTACATAGAGTAGATCGCTGGGCTGGGGGGGGACACTGGTCAAAGTAGTATATATATATAGCCTTAACGTCCAAGTGGTTAAATAGTAAATAAGTTTGTGAACCCCTTTTGGTGTTAGCATTACGTTATGCTTTAGCCATTTAAAAATAGCAGATCTACAAGCTCATAGCGCGCCACCGAGTGGCGCGCTACGAGCTTGTAGGTCTGCTATTTTTGAAAAATCTAAGAACGACTGAAATAGAAACATGGCTTTTTCCAGAAAACAGACATTTTCAGAATCTGATCTCAGGTCAGAATGGGTTAATGTGATGGTTAATGAACGGGTGCAGTGGTCTTACCATGACTCCGGTGAACGTTGAAACTTTGAATGTGAATGACGTCATTGTCCCCGCCTTCTGCCATTGTTCTATTAGACACACACACACACACACACACACACACACACACACACACACACAGTATTTAGAAGACACTCTTAATGCAGGGATATTTACAGTAAGCAAGAACACCACATGGTAATACATCATATTGGCATCAAGAATCATAAGGAAGCTAAGAGAAAGTAAAATATATCTGTACAATGAAACTATGAGTAGACTACTATGTCTACATAAAATGCTAAAACACACACACTTGACACCAGGAAATGCAGTCCACTAGTTGCAAAAACAATCATCATCATTACTTACATTAACTTAAGATAGATTTTCAATGACAATTCAATTGTCAATTGAATTCAAATCTCAATTGAATTCGAATCAGAGTCATTATTTCACTGAGGAGCAAGTTAAGCAGCTCAAATCGACCTTATGCAAGACAAACAGGTTGATTATTTGTGCCTCCAGCTCTCCATTTAGCTTTACGTTTTGGTTTAGTGTAAAACCAGGAGAAACTACACTACGACAGTAGTCATCTGGTCATGTAGATCTTCTCCTCTCCCATTAGCTTTATTTCACTTCCCATTTAGCGGTGCGTCTCCAATAAGCTAAATTGGTGGTGCTATTTAGCGTGACAAGCGCTCTCAAACTTTGCACCTTTTTGCCTCGAGACTCACAACAAGCTAGCGTTAATTAATAGCTACACCATTCTTTGTGAAATGCTTACCTTGGAGGTTAAGGTTTTGACAACAACACGTACGCTCAGCTGACAGCATGCGAACAATCAACCTGTAAAAAACACAAACAGAAATGTATCTCTCAGACCAGGAAAAGAAACAACACAGTCGAAACGAAAGGAGAAGTCAAGGGAGAGATGTTAGCTTTAGCCGAGAAGCTAAAGCAAACAAGTACGACTGTCTGTGTGAATATCTGCCCTACAGTCGATCAGTTCGTCCCGTCATGGAGTCCCGTGTAGTTCTGGATATTCATGTTCCATCAAAAGTGTAATGTACCTCAAGACAGCCTCGCCCAAAACGGGTTGTTTCTCGGTTGATGTTCTTGACCAGCGGGAATAAAACTGAGCCAAAACAAGAGCCTACGTCACACGCACGACGTTGAAACGAGTTGCATTCTGGGAGTTGTAGTTAGATTGACTTGACTACTTTATTTAATAATAGTTTGTGTTATTGGCCTCCCTCTACACTAGTCTATTGTTTATAATTTCATTGTTTATAAGGATCCCCATTAGCTTTTGCCTTGACAAAAGCTAGTCTTCCTGGGGTCCGACACAGACAAACATTTAACATTTAACAAAGGCAATACTAATACTAGAATTGTTTACGAACACTAACTCAAAATAAAACATGGTAAAATAAAAAGTCTACACAGGTGATTGATTGAAATCTTTATTAACAGTTTGTAGAATTTACAGTACATTTTAAGCACAAACTCAATACAAAGACTGTCAACTGTGAGTGGACGACCCAATTAAGCATTACACTTGTTTACAACAGGGTCCACATTGTTCAATTCATCAAAACATTTAAAGACATACAAACATTTAGAGACATACAAAGACATTTCTCTGTAGGTAAAGAACAGAACAGGAATTCATCATATGGGAAGCAAAAAAGGGAAAAGATACAATATACAGTGAGGGAAAATGGGGGGGGGTGGGGGGGATTCAGATTTTACAGAGGCCAGTTTCGAAATGCAGCCATCCGTAGGTGCCCTTTGAGAGCGGTTTTGAAGGAGTCAAGGGATTCACATGTCTTAATGACTGTTGGTAGGGCGTTCCACATTTTGGTGGCATAGGAGCGAAAAG
Organism: Protomyctophum parallelum; assembly: GCF_964188405.1. NCBI lineage: Eukaryota > Metazoa > Chordata > Actinopteri > Myctophiformes > Myctophidae > Protomyctophum > Protomyctophum parallelum. The sequence continues at coordinate 46,411,958 of NC_139708.1, forward strand.
AAACAGCTCCAACAGCTTAACCATTCAAAAGTTCAAAAAGACAAAAAAACTAGGCGATTTGCACAAATTGGTAAAACTGTAACAGAAATACAAAATACAATAAATGATATGGCATTTACATAAACGCCTTGACACAAAATCACATCATAGAATAAATTTACAGACTGACTTCTGACTTCAGACTGACTTCTGACTTCAGACTGACTTCTGACTCTCTGAGGGAAGGGAAAGGCAGAAAGAGATCTCTGGCACAGCACCAAACATATAACTCACTGAGAATGCACACTGAATCACACTAAGCTGAATCCAACTACTAATTAGGCTGCTAATACAATGAGTGAGTGACAATATGTAATAATCGTATATAATAATCGTATGTTTTCTCATGCCAATAAAGCCCTTTGAATTGAATTGAGTGAGTTGCAAAATCAAAACACGCCAGCAGGTGGCAGACTTTGCACTTGAACACAAAGGTTATCACAACTATGGTTTGCACGGACACGAACAGATACACAGGGAAGGGGGTCCGTGTATTTTACGGCCATTTGAATTCTAATTTCGTATTTGACAAACCGTATTCAGAATACGGTGTGGTGTTCTGAAACCTGTTTGTCAAATATATAAATGGTAAATTAAAACATAGAATACGGTTCGTTTTCTGAATACTGTTTAGAAATTGCTCATTAAAAACTTATAAATAGGTATTTAAAACGGAAATATAACCCGATTCTAGATTTTCGTTGGTGTCGTTCGAAACAGAATTAATAATTCAAAACAAGACGCACCGCGACCTGTACTGTGTTCTCTGGTTCATTTAATCTTAGTCCAGTAATAATGTAATTTGACCTCAAACTAATTGCAAAAAAAACCAAACTCAGCTGATTTTGTATTGTTGTGGACTAACTTTCTGTGGTTTGGAGGCGAGGAATGATGCCACAACAAGGGTTTTCAATAGCAGGCTGTTTACTGGCAGAACGGCAGACATACAGTGTGTTTCCAACAGGTTGGCACAATAACAACAGGACTTCATAGGTCGGCAATAATACGGCAGCAGTACATGTAAACTCACACTACTGTACTACTGTCTCTTCGGTGGGTGAGTCTGTCCGTGGTGGTCGGGTGGAGACGGAGGATTCCTCGGTACGTCTACACTCATTGAACACCGGAACATAACTCACTTAAACCAGGCGGGCTGAACAGAATACCCAGAACTCTCTGAGGCTGAGAGCCAATAGCAACAGATTACGTCAAGTAAACACACACATCATAGGCTGTGGGCAATGTTGTAGCAGGGCATAGAATGGCAGTTGTTTTTATGCAAAACTAATGCTTGGAATGGATTCAGCATTGTGAAAACACCCTAGTTTGACATGTCACATGCTACTTAAAGCAAAAGGAAAATTTGAAATTATTTGCCTTATATTGGATGTCTATGGTGGCCATACTGTACTGGTCATTTTCAACCCTTTCCCCTCAGACAATTCCAGGCAACTTTGTGTATGTTATTCAGGACATATGTAAGATACAAAATCAGGTTGACCCCTTTTTGCTGCTGTAAGTAACGTCCCTCCCTTTCCCTTAAAAGGGGACGGAGGCGTGGCCACGGCCGTCTTGAGTGACAGGCAGTGCTGCTGTTACTGCAAGCAGACACAGGCAGCGCTGTTGACGATCGCACCAGGCGATATTATATTTAATCAAATGTATCCTTTATGATAGTTATTTAAACATATTCCGTGGATATGCACGGCTTGGGATACACTGCCATGTCTTCCTTCTCACAATGCATTTCTTTCATGTGGATTCCAAGGGATTCGATTTCCCAAAAGTTGCGTAACTGGTCTGACAGTGCCTGTTCCTCTCCGACGCTGATGTACATCACTTCAATGTCCACAACTTCAGTTATGATATTTAGCGTGGTGACTTATCCTTGCACCAGCCATCCAAATACACTTTCCAGTGCAACTAGTCCTTCATTCAGTCTCTCCATTTTTCCTGTGACCATTTTCCAATATTGGTCTCCGCCAATTAGGACTCCCAATTCCACTGCATCCATCCCTATGATGGGTACATCTGCTATGGGCATTCCTTTTGCTTCCAAGTCCCTCCTTATCTTTCCGTTTGGCGCTTTAATCATAGAAGAGCTCAACTTGGGTGTTTCCAATAAATGGACATCAATGCTTTGATTGTTCTTAATATTTCTCAAACGAGCCTTCACTTTCCTGCAGGTAATTCTCTGGGGTGTTTTAAAAATTAGATCTATATACATCATCTACAAATCGTGGTTAACTAATGACGATTCATGATGAATCATATTCCATGTTGAGACTGATTGGTCGAAACGGGGCCACGCCCATCCATCCCACATGACTGTACACATTTGGACATGCGCGCGCGCGCACACACGCGCACACACACACACACACACACACACACACACACACACACACACAATATTGGCTATGCCAGTTTAAATTAACATACAAATTAAGGAGAATCTTCAATTTAGTTTCTTTTAATATAATCTTATTTACATTGAATTTTTTCATAAATGTTTTAGTACATAGTAAGTTACAATACTCTTGCATCCATTACACAATAAATTCAGAACCTATAGAAAATGGGAGATCGCAACAATGATACTGCAAAACAGTCATTTTCAACCGTACTACAGCGCATTAATCCCAAAACGCGTTCCAATGCATTTATTCAACATTTTAGGTTTTGATTTCATTCATTTCTCCGGAGGCTCGAGGACTGTCAAAGAGATCTTTGTTCATTCACGGTGGTCTCGTCTCCAGATGAGAGAGAAACCTTTAAGCCCCGACCCAACCCTTTTGAGCCAACAGTCAAGAGGAGAACGTTTAGGGGGGGAAGGAAATGACGGAGAGAACTAATAAATTGAGAGAACCATCATAGGCACAAATAAAGGGGGGAGATGGCGGATGGAGAAACATATTAAAAAAAAAAGTCTGGAGATTTTATTGCATATTTCACACTCTCTTATGTTTCATTTATACTCCGTCTTATGATGTCGCTTGCCAAAAATAGAAGAGCTACAAGCTCTATACAAGACAGTAGATCGGATACATTTGCTTGCACAACTCCGTCATACGAAGAAGTATAAATCAGTCTCTCTCGCTCACACACACACTCACACACCCAGAGGAGTTACAGTACCTTTGGGCTCATTTCATTCATCCATCCATCCATCCATCCATCCATCCAGCTCACATAGAACAATATGTTATATGAAGCTCTTGTCACTCTCAGGTTTGGGCTTGGGGAAGGGGGGGGTAATTCACTTTCAGTTCAATTACTGTAATGTGGAAATTCTAAAAACATACAATTCAACTTCAGACCCCCCAAACAAGAAGAAGTTTGACCAATTTTTTTTTTAGGTTGCTACAAAATCCACTTCCTAAAAATTGGCTGAATTAAAAAAAACGAACGTGCTTTTCCTTGCATTGAATTGAAAATGAATTGACCCTTTAAAAACCACGGTGGTGGTGGTGGGGGGCATAAAGATGAAAGAGATTAGTGTGGGCTCTCCGTGGAGCAGAATGAATAGCAGCATGGTCAGTAATCACTTAGTAATAAATAATAATAAAATCAGACATTAAACGATCAATATCAGAGTGGATCAGAGTGGTTGCAGGTATACAAACTGAAGAGGCAAAAAAAAAAGTTACAAAAAAAAAACAGGAACTCAGGCTCATTTGATCATTTTTACAAAGAATAACCAGGTGCCATGCGTAACACAACACACACTCTCACACCTGGTTATTAGATATTAATAACCAGGTGCCATGCGTAACACACACACTCTCACACCTGGTTATTAGATATTAATAACCAGGTGGTGTGCGTAACACACACACACACACTCTCACACCTGCTTATTAGATATTAATAACCAGGTGCCATGCATAACACACACACACACTCTCACACCTGCTTATTAGATATTAATAACCAGGTGCCATGCATAACACACACACACACACACTCTCACACAGATGTAGATATCAATCTCACACTCTTGCTCTCTCACATGCACACATGTTTGCGCACACACACACACACACACACACACACACACACACACACACACACACACACACGTTCGAATAAACAGTGGTTAAACACCAAGCATGAGTACAACAAGTCAATTAATCCGCTCGTCCGACAGAAAAGGCAATCCAGTCGTCCGTCCGCCTTCTCCGCTCAGACGGATCTGATTGGTGGGAGTATCTCTGGCTCTCACGGGCTCTCGTATGCGATTGGCTGATTCTGTCTGGAGCTCGAGTGTTGATTGGAGTTTCAACAGAAAAAAGTCATTGTTGGTTTGTTCTGAAGAATGACATCATAGCTTGTTAAAACTGAAGGATAAAAATGCTCTTCTTCAATCTGGGGGGGAAAAAAAAAAATCTTAAAATACTCCTTTCTTTAGAGTTTCTTTTCTCTCTTGCTGGCCCTCCCCATATTAACGCCAAACAGTTTGGAGGTAAAGAGGAGGCAAATGTGCGTTGTGTGTCTGTTTGTGTGTCTCTGTTGTGTGTGTGTGTGTGTGCACGTCCTCTTCGGTTGTGTCTAGGCCTCTGCTGCGTCTCAACCTTGTGTGTTTTAAAAGGTCACAAAGTGGTGTGTAGGTTTAGAACGTGTCTGTCTGTCTGTCTGTCTGTGTGGATTGATCACTCCACAGCGAAGCCGCAGGTCTCCTCCACCGCCGTCAGGAGTTTCTCGTAGAGCTTCTCGTACGACTCGTAAGGAGGGATGTCTATTCTGTTAAAACTGGAGAAATGACAAAGAAAAGACAAGCTCATTTACTTGTTGGTATAAAACATTGGTTCACTCAAATTGACACTTATCATTCAGCAGACCGCCCATTTGAAGACTTTTACAGCTCTATAGCAGTGACTCTCAAACATTTTTATTTTCAAGGACCCCCCAGTTTGACTTGCATTTTACCCCCCCATTTAATGGCATTTCTCTCTCTTGGACCCCAATTTATATTGTAAAATCAACATTAATTTAACCCATTCTGACCGGGCACCCATTTTGGTGTCAGCATCATGTTATGCTTTAGCTATTTAAAAATAGCAGATCTACAAGCTCATATCGCGCCACCGAGTGGCGCGATACGAGCTTGTAGATCTGCTATTTTTGAAAAATCGAAGAGCGACTGACATTTTTAGAATCTGATCTCAGGTCAGAATGGGTTCATCAGACCAGTGTGTGTCCGGCGGAAACCTCGTATGAATCTGATCTCAGGTCAGAATGGGATAAGGGTCCATTTGATTCCCAACTGTCATTTAGCTGGGGACCCCCTGGAACTCCCTCAAGGACCCCACTTTGGGAACCACATATAAATAAAGTACGAGCAGAAAAAACAAATGATTGTTGCCAATGATGCTTTGTGATAGGGCCGGGCAATGTGACTTCAAACTATTCACCATTATCCCATTCAGAACGGGCACACATTTTGGTGTCAGCATCATGTTATGCTTTAGCTATTTAAAAATAGCAGATCTACAAGCTCATATCGCGCCACCGAGTGGCGCGATACGAGCTTGTAGGTCTGCTATTTTTGAAAAATCGAAGAACGACTGACATTTTTTTAGAATCTGATCTCAGGTCAGAATTTGGTTAATCAGACCAGTGTGTGTCCGGCGGAAACCTCGTATGAATCTGATCTCAGGTCAGAATGGGTTATTTCAAACCTTTGCCTCAATAATTACAATAATGATCGTTGTGATCTTGGGAGGTTGGCTAAAGGTGTGTTATTTACAATTGGACACCATTGTACAACAAAGTATAATACAGGGTTAGGTAACTGAAGAGATTAGATTTTTGTTGTGTTGATTCGTTGACATAGAAGAAAAATACACTTTTATATTAAAAAAATAGATACTTTGATTATTCGATTGTAAGTATTCGATATATTTTTGGTTAATGTATCGTTGATGCACGCCCGTCCGTCCGTCCGTGTGTACCATGTGTGTGCCTTGGGTAGGTTGTCTGTGTGTGTGTGTGTGTGTGTGTGTGCCTTGGGTAGGTTGTCTGTGTGTGTGTGTGTGTGTGTGTGTGTGTGTGTGTGTGTGTGTGTGTGTGTGTGTGTGTCTTTACCATGTGTGTGCCTTGGGCAGGTTGTCTGTGTTGGCGTCTATCAAATGGATGGTGAAGAGCCTTGGTCCTGCAGAACCTGTAGAACCTTACACATATACATTCTAGTTATCACTGTTCTATGAGGATACACCTGGAGAACCACTCTATTATCACTGTTCTATGAGGATACACCTGGAGAACCACTCTATTAACACTGTTCTATGAGGATACACCTGTTAGAACCACTCTATTATCACTGTTCTATGAGGATACACCTGTTAGAACCACTCTATTATCACTGTTCTATGAGGATACACCTGTTAGAACCACTCTATTATCACTGTTCTATGAGGATACACCTGTTAGAACCACTCTATTATCACTGTTCTATGAGGATACACCTGTTAGAACCACTCTATTATCACTGTTCTATGAGGATACACCTGTTAGAACCACTCTATTATCACTGTTCTATGAGGATACACCTGGAGAACCACTCTATTATCACTGTTCTATGAGGATACACCTGGAGAACCACTCTATTATCACTGTTCTATGAGGATACACCTGTTAGAACCACTCTATTATCACTGTTCTATGAGGATACACCTGTTAGAACCACTCTATTATCACTGTTCTATGAGGATACACCTGTAGAACCACACACGCAGTTAGCACTGTGCTACCGTGATACACATGTTTACACAAACATTCTAGTTTTCATAGTTCTACGAAAGCAGTGGTGTGCACAGATATAGACACTAGGGGGTGCTAGAGCACCTGCCCTTTCCCCTCTAGTCTAGACAGCAATGTGCCCCTTTTGATTTATTTATTTGTGTACAGTGTACACTGTACAGCAGGGTTCCCCAATTAGCGGCCCGCGGGCCATCTGTGCCCCCTTGTAGACCCCTGGAAGAATTCACGCTATTTTTCAATAGCTAAAGCACGACATGATGATGTGTTGCTGTTCCAGCCCCCAGCCTGGTACCCTACTCAAAATATGGCCCTTGAGGAAAGTTAATTGGGGAACCCTGCTGTACAGTATGTGGACCATGGTGACATTGATACATTCTTGCTAAAAAGATTATATATTATTTAGGCCCCCAAAATCTATAAATATCACACTATTAAGGACGGTTCCACATGCTGCACAAGGTGCCCTTTTTTCCACTTGACCACCTGCCCCTCTAAATGCCTGTGCACGCCACTGCTACGATACACCTGTACAACTTTACACAAACATTATAGTTTTCATTGTTCTCCCAATTTCCCTGAAGGGCATGTAGATAAATATGCATATTTACAATAATCCACAGTAAAATCCTCAATGTTAATACTGAATTACAATTTGTAACTCTCAAGAGAGTACCAAAGTGACCTGTATGAACACTTACTGTTTAGTACTATTTCCTAAAAAAAAAAAAAGTAATGAAATCGTGAAAATGTGGCACAAATCTTTGAATATATATTCTTTCAGAGCCAACGTTTTTAACCCATTCTGACCGGGCACCCATTTTGGTGTCGGCATCATGTTATGCTTTAGCTATTGAAAAATAGCAGATCTACAAGCTCATATCGCGCCACCGAGTGGCGCGATACGAGCTTGTAGGTCTGCTATTTTTGAAAAATCGAAGAGCGACTGACATTTTTAGAATCTGATCTCAGGTCAGAATGGGTTCATCAGGACCAGTGTGTGTCCAGTGGAAACCTCGTATGAATCTGATCTCAGGTCAGAATGGGTTAACTCATATCGTTGCTTCTGACTGACATAGAAACATGGATTTTTTCAAGAAAACGGTCAGGATTTAGAACGGCATTTTGTAGAATCGTCCACGTGTCTAAATGGATAAAAAGGTGGTTCCCCGGTCCAGAATGGTGTGCCATCATGTCGGTGCGTCACCCACCCTGCAGCGCCTTGAAGCCCTGTAGAGGCACCCTGGTGGAGCCGGTGACGAACTGCAGCAGGCGTCCCCTCCTCTCCTCGCTGAAGGCCTCCACGGCCGTCCAGAACCAGCGCACCACGTTGGAGTCACACGTGCAGTGTTTCAGCCGCGTGTTGGCCTTCCAGTCGGCCAGGTCGATCTTCCCCAGGCCGCCGATGATCAGCTGGAGAAGGACCAGGGAGAAGGAAATGGTGAATGTAATGCACAATCTATGTAAAGCGTCCTTTATCCAAGGCGCTTTACATAGATTGTGCATTACATTCACCCATTCACACACACATTAACCCATTCTGACCTGAGATCAGATTCATACGAGGTTTCCACTGGGACACACACTGGTCTGACGAACCCATTCTGACCTGAGATCAGATTCTAAAAATGTCAGTCGCTCTTCGATTTTAAAAAAAATAGCAGACCTACAAGCTCGTATCGCGCCACTCGGTGGCGCGATATGAGCTTGTAGATCTGCTATTTTTCAATAGCTAAAGCACAACATGATGCCGACACCAAAATGGGTGCCCGGTCAGAATGGGTTAATACACCAATGGCAGAGGAAACCATGCAAGGCACCAATCAGCACATCAGGAGCAATTAGGGGTTCAGTGTCTTGCTCAAGGACACTTCGACACTAACTCTGGGGGAGCCCACAGGGTTCGAACTGGCAACCTTGCGGTTACCATCCAGCCACTCTCTACCCCTGAGCCACCGTCGCCTGGAAGGTATAGATCAGGGGTGGGGCAACTTTGACGATGTCGACGGCCAATATATTTCCACACTCACTCCGGAGGGGCCACAGTGCATATTACTGTCGTAGCAAAAAATAGCCGATCTGCAAGCTCAAAACGCGTCTCTCAATGCGACGCGTTTTGAGCTTGTAGAGCAGCTATTTTTTTTATACATTTAAATTGAAAAATGGAAACAAAATGAAAACTAAGCTGAGATGACTAAAATAAATATACTGACAATTTCATCAACAAATAAAAAGACTAAAATGTCAGGAAGGAAATAGGGACTTGTGGACAAGAGAAGTGTAAAAACAAGTCATTACGACAGCATCGAGGCCTGCCAAAATACATTTTAGTCGACTAAATCAACTGTAGATTTAGTCGACTAAAATCTTATGATATTTAGTCGACTAAAACTAGACCAACACTAAAACATGCCAGGTGACTAAAATGTGACTGAAACTAAATGAAAACTATTGGGAGAGACTATAGGACTAAAACCAAAAACAACACAGATCCGTCACAGGCAACACGGCAGCGTTTACCTCCAACTCTTTGTGGTCGAAGGGTTTGAGGAGGTGCTGAGGGATGAGTTCACTGAAGCCTTTCTGCAGCGCCAGGAACTGGGCCTCAATTCCCCGCATAAACCTCCAGTTCACGTAGAGTCTGAGAGGAAATGCAATACATACATGTGAGAGAAGACAACCAAGACACACAATACATAATAATGGCCCTAAAAATACTGAATGAGTTAACATATGTACAGATTATGTTAACCCATTTTGACCTGAGATCAGATTCTAAAAATGTTCTTCTACATCCTGACAGTTTTCTGAAAAAGCTATGTTTCTATGTCAGTCGTTCTTCAAATTTTCAAAAATAGCAGACCTATGAGCTTGTAGATCTGCTATTTTTCAATAGCTAAAGCATAGCATAATGCTAACACCAAAAGGGGTTTCCTCCCAAAATGGGTTAAGATTCTTGCTCAAATGAGAATCTCGGTTTCCTCCACAATTCTCACACCATTTATTAAAAATAAAGAGTTGACTAAAATGAACTGGACAACCAACTAGTGCTGCACGGTTCTTCTGGGGGTCCTTGACATGAAATAGTTTGAGAACCACTGATACAGAAAAATAGATTTTTCTGAAAACTCTTGATTTAGAAGACATTTGTAGAATCAGTTCTCAGGTCTAAATGGGTTAAACATTTAGGGCTCCATTTTCGTCACCGCTAAACCCCTCATCCCTAAACTTCTTTGCCTTTTTTTTTTCTTTTTTCTTTTACCATTTTGCAAAACATTTTTGAATAGTTAAAATGGCCAGTCTACAAGCTCACAACGTGTCAATGTAGATTGGCTAGTCGAACTATTCAAAAATGTTTCTCAAAATAGTAAAAAGAAAAGGCAAAGAAGTTTAGGGATAAGGGCTTTAGCGGTCTTTAGGCTCCAGTTCCCAGTGTGACAACATTTATCCACATAAGAGCCAGAGTGCATCAATAAATTAAAATTAAAATATTTATCCACATAAGAGCCAGTGTGCATCAATAAATAAAAATAATAATATTTATCCACATAAGAGCCAGAGTGCATCAATAAATAAAAATAATAATATTTATCCACATAAGAGCCAGAGTGCATCAATAAATAAAAATAATAATATTTATCCACATAAGAGCCAGAGTGCATCAATAAATAAAAATAATAATATTTATCCACATAAGAGCCAGAGTGCATCAATAAATAAAAATAATAATATTTATCCACATAAGAGCCAGAGTGCATCAATAAACTAGAAAAAGTGCCCTTCTGGGCACAAGTCTCCACCAGGTTATCCACAGATCCGTGCAGTTAGAGGTAAAAACACTTTTTGGCCAGTTATAGCGCCACCTTGAGGCTGAGTTGAAATTGTTCATGTGGCATTTCGTCCTCGGCCTAGTGGGAATGTGCGTGCACAATTTCACGGAAATCACGCGATGTGTTCATGATTTGCAGCATTTTGTTTGAAACTGAGCACTCCTGTGAACTTTGGAAGCCAATCTTAACCAATCAGGATGGAGTCTGAGAAATCTGAAAGACCTGTTTCGTTGAATGGCTCTAGAGAGACTGTGTACCAATTTGCGTGATGTTTGGACAAAATCTGTAGGTGTACTGTGCAAAAACTTGTTTTGCACAAAGCGGCCTCCTGGTGGCGCTATAACAGGCTGTTCTGGAAAGTTTGGGGCAGAGGTTCATCGTTGGCATCCAGGGAGTGTGTGTGCAAAATATGGCATCGACCGGGTTAACGGTGGCCGAGATTAGCTGTTCACGGACACACGGACACACACACGGACGGACGGACACGCGGACGGACGGAGTGCAAAACATACTCTCCCCACATGCCTTCGGCCTGGTGGAGACAATAATAATAATAATATTTATCCACATAAGAGCCAGTGTGCATCAATGTTCTTGTGATCACACAAAAATAATGGAAAACTAGTCTTGGTGCTGCATAAATCCTAAATGAAGACCACTACACACATTATAGGATGTCAACTTGCACTCAACAGCGCCCTCTGGGGGCCTTTGAGATAGTAATACAGGCCCAGTAATCAGAACAAGATTCACACCTGTTCAGGATTAGGATTTAAGAGGATACAAAACAGAAATAAAGTTTTACACAACTGGAAAATCACACCCGTGTGAACTGAGTGGTGCAACTATACGTACTGTATTACTGGTACTATTTGTACTGTACAGGTGAGAGAAGACAAGCCCCTCCCTGGCCTGTGTGTGTGTGTGTGTGTGTGTGTGTGTGTGTGAGACAATCAGGAGCAGTTGTTGACTTAAGCAGGAGGGCTGTAAGACCCCCCATTAAAACTCACTACGTGTCAATACGGTTGTTTTTAGGATTGATTTTAAAATGATTTTACTTGTGTATAAAGCTCTCAATGGTCTCCTTCCTACCTACCTACATGACTGCCTGCCTAAATATGTCCCAAACCGCCAGCTAAGGTCTTCCACTGCTGGCCTGCTCGCTTTGGCAACTAAAAAATACGGGGAAGCAGCTTTCTGCTTCTAGGGGCCGACGGCATGGAACAAACTCCCACTGTACCTTCGACAGGCAGCCTCTGTAGACATTTTTAAAGCACAGCTCAAGACCCACTTCTACACCCTTGCTTTTAATTGATATTTTATTTTTTGTTATTCATGTCCTCACTTTATTGCATTACTGCTTGTTTTTTAATGTTTATGCCTTGCTTTTCTTTTCTTTTTTTTCCCTCCATTGCTCTGTAAAGCACTTTGAGCTGCACTTCATGTCATGAAAGGTGCTATACAAATAAAGTTTTATTATTATTAATACTAGGTGTCACACACACACACACACACACACTTTTGAGCACCGTTCAAAAATCAGTCACAACAAAAAATTATAATATTAATAACAGTTTCATTTATTCCCTGCCGTTTTAGTATTTTGCAATGGCAAAAAAACAGACTTTGCTGCAAAAGCACTTTTTACCACTCCATTACTTGCTTGTTAGTTAGTTAAGTTACCTGACATATTCCTTCTTGTTGTCCTCAGTAACTGGGATGTTGCGTCCGTTGGGTTTCAGTTCGTGCTGGAGAAACTTCCCAAACGCGCTGTGTTCCACGCAGAAGGTGTGGTCTAACACCGACGTGATGTCATTCTCTCTGCACGCACACACACACACACACACACACACACACACACACACACACACACACACACACACACACACACACACACACACACACACACACACACACACACACACACACACACACACACACACACACACACACACACACACACACACACACAATGCAGGAGATGAGACTGTGCCACAGAGGGCATATTTCATATCATAATGACCACATTCTTTCAAACAACTACAGTACAGTTCCATAAAAGGAACTCGAGAGACCCCTGGAGAAGAATTCTCCGTTCATTTTCCTCATAAGACTTTTCAAAAAGCATTTATTATTTAAATAACCTTTTAAGCCGCGGACAAAGCCAACTGGAGTTGTGACACATCATGACAATGAACACAATGTTTTGGACCGAATAAATAATTAGAAAGCAGAAAAAAACAATCTTTTTGTTGTTTTTCTTCTTTGTAATTTTTTTGTTTGGTCCAAGATATTGTGTTTGTCGTCATGATTTGTCACAACGCGAGTTGGCTTTGTACGATGCTTAAAAGGTTATTTAAATAATACATACTTTTTTGAAATGTCTATGAGGAAAAATGCATTGGGAATTATTTCCTGGGCCTGGCGTCGTCATGAAAGCGGGCTGGACTGCAACGCTCTATAGTGGCCCTCTGGAGTGAGTGTGGAACTATAGTCGCCCTCTGGAGTGAGTGTGGAACTATATAGTGGCCCTCTGGAGTGAGTGTGGAACTATAGTCGCCCTCTGGAGTGAGTGTGGAAATATAGTGGCCCTCTGGAGTGAGTGTGGAACTATAGTCGCCCTCTGGAGTGAGTGTGGAACTATATAGTGGCCCTCTGGAGTGAGTGTGGAACTATATAGTGGCCCTCTGGAGTGAGTGTGGAACTATATAGTGGCCCTCTGGAGTGAGTGTGGAACTATAGTGGCCCTCTGGAGTGAGTGTGGAACTATATAGTGGCCCTCTGGAGTGAGTGTGGAACTATAGTGGCCCTCTGGAGTGAGTGTGGAACTATAGTGGCCCTCTGGAGTGAGTGAGGAACTATAGTGGCCCTCTGGAGTGAGTGTGGAACTATAGTGGCCCTCTGGAGTGAGTGTGGAACTATAGTGGCCCCTCTGGAGTGAGTGTGGAAATATAGTGGCCTCCAATGTCAAAGTTGCCCATCCCTGATCTAGAACTGTGTGTGTGTGTGTGTGTGTGTGTGTATGTGTGTGTTCTTCTCACAGGATCCAGACGAGGCTCTTGTGCAGCTCGGGGTCGGTGGTCTCCAGGTCGTTGAGCGTGATGGGTTTCCCCAGCAGCTGTTTGTAGAAGGGCAGCGTGAAGGACCCGTTGATGTAGTGACCGTGGAACACGGCCAGGCCCATGACCCGACCCACGAAGTGGAAGTACGACAGGTGGTCCTGAAAGACAAGATTTAACCCATTTAACCCATGAGGACGATTCTAGAAAATAAAATAAAATTCTAAATCCTGAAAATGTTTCTATATCAGTGGTTTCCAAAGCTCATAGCGCGCCACTGAGTGCTTGTAGGTCTGCTATTTTTGAAAATAATCGTGAAAATATTTATTTAAGAAAACTGGAGGGTTTATAATAATTTTTCTTAATTTTGAGGTCAGGCCTAAATGGGTTAAAACATTTCTTTTTTTTAATAAACTTTATTTTTTACATTTCTTCACATGACATTACGCATGTACGCAAGCAAACACACAAAACACTTTCTAGTGCGAGTGTCTGCATGTTTGCGTGCGTGCGTGCGTCAGTGTGCACTCTGTAATGGGAATTTTAGAATGCCAACTACAGTGCCAGATATATGCATTATTGTGTATTTATCTTCCTTCCATTACGTCTCTTTGCTCACCAATGTGCTCAGTCTAATTCATGCAGCTGTCAATCTAACAGCTGACTTGACTCCTCCACGCTGTCAGCAAAGGTATACTTATTTGTGTGTCGCCCTTATGTTTATCACAGATCCGTATATGGACATTACATGACTATAAGGTTCGTCTGAGAATGGGGTTGGGGAGGCTTGCGCCCGGAGGGGCTGCTGGAACAGGCAAGGAGGCCTGTTCCTCACTCTCTGTATGTTCCTCACTCTCTGTATGTTCCACACTCTCTGTATGTTCCTCACTCTCTGTATGTTGCTCACTCTCTGTATGTTCCTCACTCTCTGTATGTTCCTCACTCTCTGTATGTTCCTCACTCTCTGTATGTTGCTCACTCTCTGTATGTTGCTCACTCTCTGTATGTTCCTCACTCTCTGTATGTTCCTCACTCTCTGTATGTTCCTCACTCTCTGTATGTTCCTCACTCTCTGTATGTTCCTCACTCTCTGCATGTTCCTCACTCTCTGCATGTTCCTAACTCTCTGTATGTTCCTCACTCTCTGTATGTTCCTCACTCTCTGTATGTTCCTCACTCTCTGTATGTTCCTCACTCTCTGCATGTTCCTAACTCTCTGTATGTTCCTCACTCTCTGTATGTTCCTCACTCTCTGTATGTTCCTCACTCTCTGTATGTTCCTCACTCTCTGTATGTTCCTCACTCTCTGTATGTTCCTCACTCTCTGTATGTTCCTCACTCTCTGTATGTTCCTCACTCTCTGTATGTCGTTTCTCCGCAGAATCGTCTTAATAAATTCTCAACACTTCACTTTGTCATTCCTTCATCGTTGGAAGATTATTTAATCGACTAACAACTCACAGGGTTGATGGAGGAGTCAGGGTTGATCTGTAGTGTGTAGATGTTGTCAGTGGAATACTGGAACAGGCCGTAGTAAGGGTTCAACATCTCGTGACACAGCAGGTACAGCCATTCCCTAAAAGAGAGAGTCGGAAGGAAGCATTCATTTAGGGTTTAACATCTCGTGACACAGCAGGTACAGCCATTCCCTAACGCCAGGGCTCCACTGGGCGCGTCTGCGGCGCGTCTGCGTCGCGTCTCCGTCAGTGTCGGGAATGTGCCCTTTTAATCAATGGAGGGTGGCTCCACTGCCCGCGTTGCGTCGCGTCTCCGTCACCATAAAATTGAACCGGTTCGTTTTTTGACGCACGCACGCGTGACGCACGCGTGACGCAACGCGCCCAGTGGAGCCCTGGCGTAAAAGAGAGAGTCGGAAGCGTTCATTTAGCAGCATTTAAACGGGCAGTCATGCTACATGCAGTGAAAGACACAAATAGTATTGGATAAACAAACAGTACACGCAATATTGTAATTCTGCATTGTAATAAGAGCCCCGTTCCTGTTCTAATAGTATCGTGTACAATTTAGCAGACAGAATGGACTTCACAGCAACATGTACAATGACATCAAATGTGAAAAAGATCGCAGGTGAGACAAAAAGCTGCACACAGAGATCTTTTTTTTATAATCAAGGCTAACGTGAATCACGACTAGCGGGGACCAGGCAGACCGTATTTGTGAATCCCCCCCCCCCCTAGGACTTCTGCAATGTTGGCACGGTGTGGGAAACAAATCCGTTGCAATCCGTTTACAGAAATACATTAGTAAAAGTCCAGGGTTGTGAAGAGAGGTGTTCAGGGAGGTTAACCCATTCTGACCGGGCACCCATTTTGGTGTTGGCATCATGTTATGCTTTAGCTATTTAAAAATAGCAGATCTACAAGCTCATATCGCGCCACCGAGTGGCGCGATACGAGCTTGTAGGTCTGCTATTTTTTGAAAAATCGAAGAAAGACTGACATTTTTTAGAATCTGATCTCAGGTCAGAATGGGTTCATCAGGACCAGTGTGTGTCCGGCGGAAACCTCGTATGAATCTGATCTCAGGTCAGAATGGGTTAATAATAATAAGAGTGACTACCTGGCCACACCGCCGTAGTCCAGACCCTCCTCTCCTCGGAACTTCACCATCAGACGCTTCTTCAGGTCTTTTGGTCGCATCTTCATGATCTGACGGTACGACTCCTAAACACACACACACACACACACACACACACACACACACACACGATCAGCAGGCAGTCTCTGTAGACAGCTGTGTGCCGTGACAAAGTGTGTGACTCAGAGACAGTATTGTTCCCTCTCTGTGAGAGTATACAAGGAGGAAGTACCCCATGTTCCTGAATTATTCAACCACAGAGTGACTGCAAATCTGTGTGAGTGTGTACGAGTGTGGGCGCACACTGCACAGTCAGGCACACGTGCGTGGCATGCACGCACACACACACACACACACGCTCACGCTCACGCACGAGTGTCTTCATCATTTGGGTTTGTATACTAGATACTCTGCTGTCGGGAAGAAACCAGTCAAAGTCAATATGTTAATTTTTCAGGAAATGAAAAATGTAAAAGGTTTGACAGTTTGAGGGTCCAATGGAGTTGAGGTTTTGTCCGAAGCGCTCCCCCCCCCCCATCTCCATTGGTTCAATAGTATTTATACAACATGAAGACGTAAAGGGGGTTCAATAGCACTGATTTATGCAAAAAAAACTAAACTAAAGAAATTCAGTTAGGCGGTTTCCTCCCGACGGCAACATATGTGACCAAATTTGACTGAGGCCTTGAAAGGTTCACTTCTGTGGTCTCTAACATTACAACTAGCTACATGTTTAAGCATTTATTTCATATTCATGTCTATTTCATGCTCTAGTATGTGACGAGTCTGCCTGTGCTATCAACTCATTTTGTGGTCGTACCTCAAAGATCTCCTCGCGGGACACCTCGATGCGACAGTGTCCCGCCTGTGGCTGCTGCAGAGACAGCTCGTGGCGGAGCAGCTTGAGCTTGTGCACCAGGTCTCTCTCGTAGCGCACCGCCATCTCCCCTCCCCCCTCCACTCCGCCCCCAACGCCCACGACGCCTCCTCCGCCCCCCTCCTCACCCCCCACCTCCATCTGAGGGGCCTGGGAGGACTCCTTGGCCTGGGAGTGTTGGCTGGATGTGGAAGAAGAGAGACAAGAGACAAGAGAGACATGAGTAGAGATGTCCCGATACTGTATCGGTAAAAATATCGGATCGGCCCTCATTTGTCATATTGGGTCATATCGGTATCTGTGAATATGCCAGTATAACCACAGATCCGACACAGGGGTAAGGGGTTGACACTATGGCAGGTAAATACAATGTTGAGGCATGTGGAGTTTGCTTTGGCGTTGCCCAAATTGCAAGTGCACATTTGAGTGAGGAGTCTGCTATAAACACAACACGAGATATATAGCTAGATAGCTATAAACACAACACCAGATATATAGCTAGATAGCTATAAACACAACATGAGATATATAGCTAGATAGCTATAAACACAACACGAGATATATAGCTAGATAGCTATAAACACAACACCAGATATATAGCTAGATAGCTATAAACACAACTTGAGATATATAGCTAGATAGCTATAAACACAACATGAGATCACGACACTGGTATCGCTATTCTGTATATTGGCTAACACAGAAATTGAGGTATCGGGATCGGATCGGAAGCGAAAAAAGTGTATCGGGACATCCTTAGACATGAGGAATAAAAATCACACCCGTGTCGTCGAATATCGTCCAATAAAAGAAAATAATGAATATACTTCTTCATGAATTAATTTGTCAACTTATGTTATTATCTTTTAACCATGATGCAATGTTTAAAAAAAACCTCATCTTTTAAAGTTGAATAATTTATTCAAAAATACATTATTAAATTTTCGAAAATAAATTAAAGACACCCATAGATTTGATTAAATAATAGCTACACATGTGTCAGTCTAAAAAGGTAACAGTATGACATTCATTGCAAAAAGAAAAACCCAAAACAATTAACTAAATTAGTCGGCAACTAATTGAACAATCGATTCGATTACGATTGATCTTTGCAGCCTTACAAAAATAGAACGCACAGGATCTGCTAGTATATTTACGGTCACTCACTCTGTGCGTGCGTGTGTGTGTGCGTGCGTGCGTGCGTGCGTACCTGATGATGGTGTGTAGGCGGGGGTCTGTAAACTGCGTGGTTCGGTTGTTGTGGTCCACAAAGTAGATCCGGCCAGAAACTGTGCTTCGGACCTCCCAGCCGACGGGCAGCGGACCCAACTCCTCACAGCTCACACTGGTCAGGTCCCTGATGAGACCGTCAACAACAGACACTATTGAGCACAATACTACCACAATTTTGTATAACCCATTTTGACCTGGGAACGATTCTACAAATGTCTTCAAAATCAGGACAGTTTTCTGAAAAACCTCATGTTTCTATGTCAGTGGTGGTCAACCTTTTTCATGTCAAGGACCCCCAGAATTATCTGTATGTGGCCGTGTTCCCCCATGTGAAAATATGTAGTTCCAGGGACCCCCCCCCAGAAGCAAAGATTTGAGTTAAAAACGTTAGAATATATATTCAAAGATCTGCACCACATTTTTACGACTTTAAAAGTAAATAGCAAACGTTGATCACTCTCTGCTGATTTCTGATCGTCTGCACCTTTGTTAAATTGACGCGCGCGCACACACACACACACACACACACACACACACACACACACACACACACACACACACACTCACTCTCTCTGTCGCTTAGTTAGTCTCATGTCCAGCAGCTGTGCCTAGTTTCCTGGCGGATCCTGCCGTGAGCTGCCTATGCCATAAAAAGCATAGGTGAGTTCCCACAGTCTAGCAATACAGTTTCCCACTTATAGTTCCTACTGTATGTATGTATGAATGAATAGAAATGCATTACTTCTAGAAATGGACATTTTCAACAAAAGGGTAAAACGTCTTATACTGGATATCTTGTCCACTAGTCAACTAACATTTTAGTCTAGTTTTTTTTTTTTTTTTACAAAATTGTCAATATATTTAGTTTTTTGTTATCATAGCTTAGTTTTAATTTAGTTTTCGTTAGTGAAAAAAGGTGGTCGAAACCAAAATGTTTTGTCATAGTATTGGCCGACAAAATCAACACTGACCAGGCAATGCGATTTCTGCAGCTTCATTCATAAACCGCACACACAGCAACTTACTATCATTAGCTAAAGATTGGACGAGATTGGATTGTGTCCGGGTAGCTCGGTCGTCTACAAGGTCATGCGTTGGATCTTGAGCGCGGTCGACTCGGTGTACGAGTGGCAAGTGAGTAGTGGGGAGCTGATGGAAGATACTGCGCTCCACCTCAGCAACACATCTCCCAGAGGTCTAGCGCATTGTGGAACAGGGACAGACTCCCGCGCCCCGGCCCGATACAAGACAATAAGCCTCTCCATCTTTAAGCACTCCTTACTTAAAGAATGGACAGGGAAGCCACACTGTAATTACACGCTCTGTCTTGATAAGAGAAATGCTGCCTCAGGTGTCTCGAGTTAAAAATTGTTCCTGGCTGCTTACCGTTTGTCTCCTGCATACCGTTTGTCTCCTGGCATAGTAGCGAAAGCATACGGTACTCAAGTTGAGGCTCCATCCCTCTGGTGGGTGATCAGCTTAAGAGCTTTTAATGCGATTCGTCTTTTGGTGTTGAAACAACATGAAAACCCAGTTTTAACAGCACGGGTTGCGAGGCAAAACACAAGCTCTAGGAGTGAGTTTTATAGATTGTGACCTGACTCCGCCAGATTGCGGGCAGTATCGAGTTCACAGGTTCCCTCCTCCTACCTTGACCTGGTTTCTCTCAAGCAGAAACGATGAACCGAAAGCAGCGGGACAAAAATCTCCAAATATCTCCATAATAATTCCGAGTTGTAGTCTTGTTAGCTTTGTGTTTACATTAGAGTTGTAGTCTTGTTAGCTTTGTGTTTACATTAGAGTTGTAGTCTTGTTAGCTTTGTGTTTACATTAGAGTTGTAGTCTTGTTAGCTTTGTGTTTACATTAGAGTTGTAGTCTTGTTAGCTTTGTGTTTACATTAGAGTTGTAGTCTTGTTAGCTTTGTGTTTACATTAGAGTTGTAGTCTTGTTAGCTTTGTGTTTACATTAGAGTTGTAGTCTTGTTAGCTTTGCGTTTACATTAGAGTTGTAGTCTTGTTAGCTTTGCGTTTACATTAAAGTTGTAGTCTTGTTAGCTTTGTGTTTACATTTGCGCTGTGGCAGCGCTACAATACGTCACCAGTCTCACGCATATCGCAAATCGCTCCGATCAGATTTAGTTCGGAGTACATCGTCTCTGACTCACTGCTGCCACCAGCTGGCGGAGTCGGGTTAATTTAGACCAACTTCAATTTCAGATATTCGTGAAGACGAATATCCTTCGGGACAATAAAGATTATTATTAGTATATTATTATTCCAACAAGTTTAATAATGAAACTGTCAGGATGTAATAGACATTTCTAGAATCTGATCTCAGGTCAGAATGGGTTAAATAGTTTAAAGATAAAACCCCCTATGGGTGTTGTGCAACCTCACCGTGGTATCCGAGGGTCGTGCCAGGTGCTGACCCCTGTCTGCGTGTGGAGGAAGTACACCTGGCCCTGCACGGTGGTTCGTTGTTCTGCAGACACACACACACACACACACACACACACACAAAACGCATTAAAGGGATTGTGACATTTAAAACACATTTTTGTCTCCACCAGGCCGAAGGCATGTGGGGAGAGTATGTTTTGCACTCCGTCCGTCCGCGTGTCCGTCCGTCCGTGTGTCCGTTTGTGTGTCCGTGTGTCCGTGAACAGCTAATCTCGGCCACCGTTAACCCGGTCGATGCCATATTTTGCACACACACTCCCTGGATGCCAACCATGAACCTCTGCCCCAAACTTTCCAGAACGGCCTGTTATAGCACCACCAGGAGGCCGCTTTGTGCAAAACAAGTTTTTCAATGCCATATTTTGCACACACACTCCCTGGATGCCAACCATGAACCTCTGCCCCAAACTTTCCAGAACGGCCTGTTATAGCGCCACCAGGAGGCCGCTTTGTGCAAAACAAGTTTTT
The DNA here is from genome assembly GCF_964188405.1 of Protomyctophum parallelum. Lineage (NCBI taxonomy): Eukaryota > Metazoa > Chordata > Actinopteri > Myctophiformes > Myctophidae > Protomyctophum > Protomyctophum parallelum. The sequence goes on from NC_139708.1 coordinate 46,433,281, forward strand.
GCACAGTACACCTACAGATTTTGTCCAAACATCACGCAAATTGGTACACAGTCTCTCTAGAGCCATTCAACGAAACGGGTCTTTCAGATTTATCAGACTCCATCCTGATTGGTTAAGATTGGCTTCCAAAGTTCACAGGAGTGCTCAGTTTCAAACAAAATGCTGCAAATCATGAACACATCGCGTGATTTCCGTGAAATTGTGCACCCACATTCCCACTAGGCCGAGGACGAAATGCCACATGAACAATTTCAACTCAGCCTCAAGGTGGCGCTATAACTGGCCGAAAAGTGTTTTACCTCTAACTGCACGGATCTGTGGATAACCTGGTGGAGACCTGTGCCCGGAAGGGCACTTTTTCTAGTTGTAGATTTTTTGGCTTTTTTGGCTTTTCTTGACATCAATGTCACCAAAAAAAAACGAAGTTTGAACATTCAGTGTATTCTCTGCTTTCTGGACTTCTGTGAATAATTATGCAAAAATGTCTCATCTGGTTGGACGGCAGAGATATACGTAGATCTCCGCTAAAGCTCCGCCCCCTCCCCTCTGCTCCCTGCCTAGTGCCTACCCTCTCTTCTCCGCTTCCTCATTGTGATCGCGACTTTGTTTCTTTGTAATACTTACTAATAATGGCTTCTAGAGAAAAATCAATCTGCTCTGTTGTTGGCTGTGTCAATCAACACAAGTCCTTACACTGGATACCAACTGGCCTAGATGACTCTTTTATTTTTGACGATGACTTCCTACCAAGTTGTCAAAGTAGCGCATCTTGGGTTGACAGGAAAGGGGGAATTACCGACATCTACAGGCTAAAATAATGTGTTTTTCCATGGCTTTTCAGGATGAAGATTAGACATACACAAAAACGAGAAAAAAAGAAATACTGGAGTGGAGTTGAGTGTTCAAACTTTTTAGACACGTTTGAAGGACCATGGCCAAGACTTTTAATGTTGTTAAAATTATGTTATAAATCATGTCATAATACCTTTAACCACTAACCTCAACTCTATGCTGATTGCTAAAAGGAAAATAAGCCATGTTTTAACCCATTCTGACCTGAGATCAGATTCATACGAGGTTTCCACTGGACACACGCTGGTCTGACGAACCCATTCTGACCTGAGATCAGATTCTAAAAAATGTCAGTCGTTCTTCGATTTTTCAAAAAATAGCAGACCTACAAGCTCGTATCACGCCACTCGGTGGCGCGATATGAGCTTGTAGATCTGCTATTTTTCAAATAGCTAAAGCATAACATGATGCCGACACCAAAATGGGTGCCCGGTCAGAATGGGTTAAGGTATGTTCAGACGTCGCTCAGATCGTACATTTTTCAGGCTGCATTTGGTAGAACTTTCAGCCAAAACAATGTTCCATGTTGAAGCACTTCTTCCTTGTACAATAATCTCTCCCGTCGATGAGCGCCCGACCTCCCATCGTTCTCAGATAAACCCAGAGTCACTGAGAATGACTATAGATGGAATAGAAACGTCGCAGTCATGACGACGCCAGGCCCAGGAATTAATTCCTGATGCATTTTCCCACATAGACATTTCAAAAGGTATTTATTTAAAGACCTTTTAAGCGTCGTACGAAGCCAACTCGAGTCGTGACAAATCATGACAACAAACGCAATATTTTTGGACCAAACAAATCATTACAAAGAATAAAAACAACAAAAAAGTTTTTTTTTTTCTCTTCTTCTTTCCAATTCTTTGTTTGGCCCAAAACATTGTGTTTATTGTCATGATGTGTCACAACTCCAGTTTGCTTTGTCTGCAGCGTAAACGTCTTTAACCCATTTTGGGGGGCGGGAACCCCTTTTGGTGTTTTAAACATTATGTTCTAATTTAGCTTTTGAAAAATAGCAGATCTACAAGCAGCTTGTATGTCTGCTATTTTTGAAAATCACACCCGTGTGAACTGAGTGGTGCAACTCCCCTCTCTCTCTCTCATTAGCAGGCAACAGGCAGCACTAATACTATATCTCTCTCTGTTTCTGGCAAACAGCGCCCCTACTGGTACTAGTCAGTGCTGGTTGTAGGAGTGGTTGCACCACTCAAAAATCGAAGAACGACTGACATAGAAACATAGCTTTTTCAGAAAACTGTCAGGATGTAGAAGACATTTTGTAGAATCTGATCTCAGGTCAGAATGGGTTAACCCATTTTGGGCGGGAATCCCTTTTGGTGTTAGCATTATGTTGTAATTTAGCTATTGAAAAATAGCAGATCTACAAGCTCATAGCTCGCCACCGAGTGGCGCACTACGAGCTTGTAGGTCTGCTATTTTTGAAAAAAAAAAGAACGACTGACATTTTTTTTAATCTGATCTCAGGTCAGAATGGGTTCATCAGACCAGTGTGTGTCCAGTGGAAACCTCGTATGAATCTGATCTCAGGTCAGAATGGGTGAAAAGTCTATGAGGGAGAATGAACAGGGTCTCTGGAGGGGGGCGGGGTCTCACCGTATCCCTCGGGCAGGTCAGGTGACTGGTGCCCGTGCGGTCTGTTCTGAGGGGTGTGGCCATGGTTCCGCGAGTCCTGGCCTCTGATTCGTTGCGTCTGAAGGCGGTTCTCCTGACCTGGCGAGTCGAGGCGGCAGTTCCCGCCGCCCGCCGCGCCCGTGGTGTCCGAGTAAGGCAGCGGCTCCTCGCTGAAACAGCCCTCGAACACGGGCCTGCACACACACACACACACACACACACACACACACACACCAATTCAAAGGGCTTTATTGGCATGAGAAAACATACGTTTACATTGCCAAAGCAGAAAGAACAATACAACAATACAGCAATAAAATCAAAACAAGAATGATGTACATTTGAAGGTCAGAATCTACAATAGATCAAATTATATGTACCAAGATCACTCGATGCAGGTATAGTGCAGGAATATACACAATGATTAGTCTTTAGGGTGGTTGTGTTCCATTTGATATCCTTCTCCTATCACAGCAACTCACAAATCTTTCTGCTGTGTTTGCACATTGTTGTACTTCGCCCAGCAGATATGGGAGTTTTTTTGTCATTGTTCATGTTTTCAAAATCTCCGTGTGTGGTTGTAATCTGTGGGAAGTATGTGTCTCTGATGTCTTGGTACAATGGAAAGATGGTTAGGAAGTGTAGCTCGGTTTCCACTTCATTTTGTGTGCAGTGGGTGCATAGTCTGTCTTCTCTCGGGATACAGGTCTGCCTATGACGGCCTTTCTCGATCGCGAGACTGTGCTCACTGAGTCTGTACCTAGTTAAGATTTTTATTTGTTTTGGGTCACACACACACACACACACACACACACACACACACACAGTGTTGATTTCACAGACTAAAACTAATGTTCGTCGACTACCTTTTTTCACTGACGAAAACTAAATGGAAACTAAATGAAACCTAAGCTATGATGACTAAAACTAAGACTAAATACTGTATACTAAAACTAAGACTAAATATACTCACAATTTCGTATACAAATAAAAACTAGACTAAAATGTTAGGAAGGGACTAGTGGACAAGAGATCCGGTACAAGTCATTTTACAGTTGGTTGCATGCTGAAAATAGCTGATCTACAAGCGATCTAGCATCTTGTAGGTCGGCTATTTTTAGCAAGTGTAAAATCAGCCATTGCGACGGTATCAACTAAGGCCCGCTTAGTCGACTAAATCAACTGTAGATTTAGTCGACTAAAATCTTATGATATTTAGACCGACTAAAACTAGACTCACACTAAAACAAAGTGACTAAAACTAAATGAAAACTATTGACTAAAACAAACATTTGCTGCCAATAAAAACAACACAACAAGAAACACCACACACACACACACACACACACAGAATAAATAAAGAAATAAAGTCCTGTTTTTCCATGTTGTTTTCTTTGAGTCATTACAGTCAGTCACATGACGGGTCAACTGCTTTTTATTTGGTACTTGGGGATCACAGAGAAGCAAGAGGATCAAAACGTTAAGCCCTGCTGTGACCGAGCCTGTAACAACATTAATGATTAGTACTCTCTACCACAGCCTTCCTCATCTGTGGCAAGGAAGCTCTGAGAAGGAAGTGAAGTGGTCACGTGACTGGGCTGCGCCATGACACTTTCATGGGAGCCAAACTACCCGGAAGTTTGGCAGAATGCACTGGAGTCAATGAGAGCTCAGTGACCAGCTCATGAACAAAACATTATTTATGAACGACTGAGACCTGTTGTAAAGTAATCACTTCTAGGAAAATAACAGAAGACATGTAACACATTATTGTCTGCTGTGTTGTTATTCGATGTGTACACTGTGTAATTTTTATAGAGGTATGGTATCTAAAGAGCACAAACCTTTCTGAACGCACCAAAGTAACGCGAGACTTCCCACCGTTTCCTGTCTGGCAGCAAAAAATCCCGCGATACTTTCGGAGCCAGAAACGATACCAGTAAAACGAGCCAGTAAGTGATTAGAAAACAACCTGTGATATGTCTTCTGTTATTTTCCAATAGTGATTACTTTACAAAAGGTCTCAATTGTTCATGAATAATGTTTGTTATGAGCTGGTCCAGCCGGCTCCATTCACTGCCATGTATTCATTGCACTTCCGGTGTGAGTTTGGCTCCCATGAAAGTGTCATGGCGCAGCCCAGTCACGTGACCACTTCCCTTCCTTCTAAGAGCTTCCTTGGATCTATGGTTCAGCACCCCGCAAGTGATCTGGTGAGGCCAAGAGAACCACTGACATAGAGAACCACTGACATAGAGAACCTTTAGCATTTAACCCATTCTGGGCGGGAACCCCTTTTGGTGTTAGCATCATGTCATGCTTTAGCTGTTGAAAAATACCAGATCTACAAGCTCATAGCGCGCCACCGAGTGGCGCGCTACGAGCTTGTAGGTCTGCTATTTTTGAAAAATCGAAGAACCACTGACATAGAAACATAGCTTTTTCAGAAAACTGTCAGGATTCAGAAGACATTTATAGAATCGTTCCCAGGTCAAAATGGGTTAGAAGGCCTTTGTAGAATGGGCCTCGGGTCTAGAACTCACCCTTCATTCTCCAACAGCCCTCTGCAGTCGACCACCGGACCTCCACTGCCGATGCGGTCTCGCGTCTGTAAGCTCACTGCAACACACATACAGAGGATACCATGGATGGACTGAATGGAACTTTACACTTTGTACAGGAGGGCAGACAGACAGACAGACAGACTGTCCATTGACCTCCAGTGTAAAAGGTTCATAAAATCTAAGACATATCCGTTAGTAAAGTTTCAAGCACACCATTCCCAATGAAGCAATTAGATTTGACATATTGCATGATGTGTGCCGCAAAAAGGTAGGAATTCTGCGGCACACTTCTGTAATATGCTACATAATAGTTGCAACTACAATACTAATACAATCAGACACGTGGTGCTGTGTGTGTGTGTGTGTGTGTGTGTGTGTGTGTGTGTGTGCAGTCTTACCTACGATCTGTCCCCGTACTGCGTCGTTGTCTGAGGGGTTCAGCTTACACAGGTCGAGCCGCTGGTCTGCATGGGGACAGGACAGGAGGACAGGACAGTACAGGAGACCATGTAAACCAGTGGAGGAGAGAGTCACTCTCTGGGTCCATTTTAGATCCCATTCGGGGTGCAGCGGAGCAGTGTTGTTCTTATTGGCAGCAGATTTTTAGTTTTAAACCATTCTGACCTGAGATCAGATTCATACGAGGTTTCCGCCGGACACACACTGGTCTGATGAACCCAATCTGACCTGAGATCAGATTCTAAAAATGTCAGTCGCTCTTCGATTTTTCAAAAATGGCAGACCTACAAGCTCGTATCGCGCCACTCGGTGGCGCGATATGAGCTTGTAGATCTGCTATTTTTCAATAGCTAAAGCATAACATGATGCCAACACCAAAATGGGTGCCCGGTCAGAATGGGTTAAGTCATAGTCTCTCGAATAGTTTTCATTCAGTTTTAGTAACATTTTATAGTCGCCTGGAATGTTTTAGTTTTAGTCGACTAAATGTCCTAAGATTTTAGTCGACTAAATCTACAGTTGATTTAGTCGACTGGAAATAATTTCGGCGGGCCTTGATGCCGTCGTAATGGCTGATTCTACACTTATATAGCCGATCTACAAGCTCACAACGGGTCGCAGCGCAACGCGTTGTGCGCTTGTAGATCTACTATTTTCAGCATGCAACCAAGTGTAAAATGACTTATACTGGATCTCTTGTCCACTAGTCCCTTCCTGACATTTTAGTCTAGTTTTTAGCTGTTGACGAAATTGTTACCAGGAGTTACCCCTGAAAGCATTGTTTAAACATGACATTATGTTACTCCTTCAGTGCCACCTGGTGGTCACCAGTTTAGGCTCTGAGTGCCAATTCTCCCATTATAAAAAAAAGAGAGGGCGTTTTATTTTATTTATTATTACGTCTTTACGGGCATGGCACTCAGTGCAAAGACGTCTCGGTTACGGGATTACGTCCCTGGCACTTATCCTGTTAAACAAAAGGTTATTTCAGCAGAAAATATTGGGGTTAATTACCATTTCCCTCTGAAACACTTTCCTGCAGTTTTTGTGTGTAATATGTTTTTTTTTGTTTGTTATTTTAGTCATGCATGTTCATGACCAAAAACGTGTTATGAAAATGTGGTCACTTTCTTCCTGGACTACAAAGTCACACCTCCATGCAGCCCCCCCCCTCTCTCCACAAGGAGGGGAAGTGCACTGAAGAATTATGGGCATTGTAGGAATTCAGCAATCCAGTCAAACACACAGACTTCATTATTTGTCTGGCCATAGGGTGCACATTTCAAATTGTGCTGCTGTTATCTACTACAAATAATATTAACATTGAGTGACTGCAGTTTCATCCAGCAGTGAAATAATGCCCCTTGTGTCATTTTGGATTTATAGCAAGCTATAAATAAAGCTATAAATAAGCAAGGTATAAAGGCGGAATGCAGCAATGCTAAATCGCTGTCCCAGCAAATGGGACAGCGTGGCCCATGTGGAGAGTATTATATATTTGAAATGTGATGTTTATGTACACGTTTTCAGTGTAAAATGTAGCGATCGCATTAAACAGGCGGAAGTTAACACTCCGATTAGGGTTATTTAACCCATTCTGACCGGGCACCCATTTTGGTGTCAGCATCATGTTATGCTTTAGCTATTTAAAAATAGCAGATCTACAAGCTCATATCGCGCCACTGAGTGGCGCGATACGAGCTTGTAGGTCTGCTATTTTTTTGAAAAATCGAAGAACGACTGACATTTTTAGAATCTGATCTCAGGTCAGAACGGGTTCATCAGACCCAGTGTGTGTCCGGCGGAAACCTCGTATGAATCTGATCTCAGGTCAGAATGGGTTAATCCATTACATCATAGCGCCCAAGCGATTTATAGCAGCGGAGCACTTCTACAGACGGACCGGATGTTATCCCGGATGTGGATGTAGCAGCTAAACGTAGCCAAAACGATAGGGGTGTTACGCCATGGCGCTCGTGAAGTACGAGCGCCATGTGAACCATGGCGCTACTAACAGTACAAGTAAGACGCGCAAACGCGGGAAGCGAACGCAGCTCGTAAATGGCAATAACAATTAGAATAAATTACATACTTTTTTAAGGTTTTCTTTTTAAAGTTCTCTTTTTTGTGTTTTTTTAAGATTTTATTTTGAAGTTAAGTTTTTTGAAGTTAAGTGTTTTTAAAGTTTTTTTTTAAAGTTAAGTTTTTTTGTGTTAAGTTTTTTTTAAAGTTAAGTTTTTTTAAGTTAAGTGTTTTTAAAGTTTTTTTTTAAGTTAAGTTTTTTCTTTTTCATTTTAAGTTAAGTTTTTTCTTTTTCATTTTAAGTTAAGTTTTTTTTTAAGTTAAGTTTTTTTTAAAGTTAAGTTGTGTGTGTGCGCGCGTGTGTGTGTGTGTGTGTGTGTGTGTGTGTGTGAGTGCGTGTGTGCGTGGGTGTGTTTTGTGTGATACAGCTGCGCTCTGGTGGCGGGCGGGTGGTGTAACAGCGGGACAGACACACACACAGACATGATCTGCAGGGTCTCATAGTAAGTGCTCACTGCGTTCGCAATCACTGCGTTCGCAATAAACTGTTAGAAAGAGGCGGAGAGAGGGAGAGACGTACATCCTGTGTCCTTTAGTCTGCTGATGGCGTTGGAGAGCAGTCGTATACAGCCCAGGAAGCCGGCGCCCTGTCGTTTATGGATCTTCTTGTGGTTCCACACGCTGATGGTGATGGAGTCGGTCTTCCCAATGTATCTGGAGAAAACAGATAAAATACAGCATCCGTTAGAATGTACATATAGAAGATGTAGGCAGTCATGGATGCATTGCACTGACTTTAGGGATTCATATTATCCCATTCTGACCTGAGATCAGATTCATACGAGGTTTCCGCCGGACACACACTGGTCTGATGAACCCATTCTGACCTGAGATCAGATTCTAAAAATGTCAGTCGCTCTTCGGTTTTTCAAAAATAGCAGACCTACAAGCTCGTATCGCGCCACTCGGTGGCGCGATATGAGCTTGTAGATCTGCTATTTTTAAATAGCTAAAGCATAACATGATGCGGACACCAAAATGGGTGCCCGGTCAGAATGGGTTATATATTATAATTATATATTATAATTTAATGAATAAATTAAAACTAGACAGCACTTTGTTCACACATTAATGTCAAGCAACGCCAGACATATTTATGTCTGGCGTGTTTTCTAGGAGGAGCTCAGAATATTTCTTAATTATTTCTTTGTGTAATAATTACACAAAAATATTAAAACATGCCAGACATCAATATGTGGAAAAACATGCTTGACGTTTAACCCATTTGGACCCAAGTTCGATTCTAACAATGTCTTCTAAAACATGACAGTTTTTCCTGAAAAACCCTCATGTGTCTATGTCAGTGGTGCTCAAACTATTTCATGTAAGGAGCCCCAATATCATATGTAATTGGCCGCCGACCCCCATCTGAAAATATGTTGTTCCAGGGACCTCCCAGAAACAAAGATTTGAGTTAAAAACATTCACTCTGGAAGATTATATATTCAAAGATTTGCACCACATTTTCACGATTTTTCAAAAATAGCAGATCTACAAGCTCATAGCGCGGCACTGAGTGCCGCGGTACGATTTTTCAATAGCTAAAGCATAACATAATGCTTTAAAACACTAAAAGGGGTTCCCGCCGAAAATGGGTTAATTATTTCTTTGTGTAATAATTACACAAATAAATAATTAACAAAAAAAAAAAAAACATGCCAGACATCAATATGTGGGAAAACATGCTTGACTTTTAATGTGCGAACGAAGTGTTGTCTACTGTAATTTATTCAAGTGCTTATTGTTCAAATTAAGACACCAAGCCATGAAGATTAACAGAGTTAACTCGTTCATGAGTTGAATTGATTGCAAGGCTTTGTTTGTGTCGTCACTATATCTGCAACGACTTAACCCATTCTGACCTGAGATCAGATTCTAAAAATGTCTTCTACATCCTGACAGTTTTCTGAAAAAGCTACGTTTCTATGTCAGTCGTTCTTCGATTTAAAAAAATAGCAGACCTACAAGCTCGTAGCGCGCCACTCGGTGGCGCGCTATGAGCTTGTAGATCTGCTATTTTCCAATAGCTTAAAGCATAATATAATGCTATAATTCATTCAATATTTAGATATTTGATATTAATTCGCGTGACATCATCATCAAACCCGGAAGTTATGCAGGAATGCCTACTGAGTGGCAAAAAACTACTTTCTGGCCTTGACAGCCCCAGACATCCACACAGAACAGTCCTATCTGATTGCATTAAACAATGTTAAACTCACTTTGCCTGTCGCTTCGCCACTCGATTTGCCATTCACTTTAAGCATGCGCATACCCTCTATACAAACCCATTATAACTGATATTGTCCTAATACGTTAAGGGGCTGTGGATTTTTTTTCATTTACCGTTTCGATTTATTTTTAAGAATTATTTTAGATTTATTTTGAGCAGCGCTCAATGAGCTTCTTTTCCAAAATAATTATAAAAAATAAATGAAAACAGTAAATGAAAAAGCTCGGCCCCCCCCTCCTCACGTATTAGAAGGACAGTATCAGTCACCATAAAGAAGGTTGAATCTGTCATGGTTAAAGGTATATTCAGTGATTTCACTTAATTTAAATTTCACTTATTGTTTTGTTTTGTTGTGATAATCCTCCCTACTATAGAGTGTGCTGGCCATATAAGGAGTTCCTCCCTGTCCCCAGTTAACCCCTGGGGGTCAAAAAACCTTAGGTTTCGTTTTTGACTATCTATCCTGATTGGACGAAAGGCTGGGTCCCACAGCCAAAAACGAAACCTAAGGTTTTTTGAGTGAAATCACTGAATATACCTTTAAAATGAAGTTTGAAGTTACAATGGGTTTGTATAGGAAAGGGGCGGGGCAGCTAAAATGAACATCAAATATCTAAACGGTACTGAATCAAGTAACTTAAAAACTGTCTGGAGTCACATAAGACCGAGTAGTCGATGAAATGACCAAAAGGTTTTTTTAAGTGAAATATCCCTTTAGAAAAGGTGCAGAAGGACACTTTTCTAATAGTGACAACACCCAGAGAAATACTCGCAGGAAGCAGTTGGCAAAATGACAACTATTTGTAATGCCAAGTTAAACAGGCTGCACTGGTAAGATGGGGCTAAGTTGTCCCCGAGCAGAGAACGCTTCAGGTTAACATTGCATATTATCCCAGTGATCACAGCTGGGTCTTGCCTGGATTTTAAATCAGCTGTGTTTTCTGTTTTTATTAAAAAGGTGGCATTTGTTGTAATTTATATGCTCCTATATCTTATTTTAATTGTATCTATTATAATCTGTATTCATTTTAAAGTGCACTGTTGCACTCTGTATTTGTTTTTAATCTGTAAAGCACATTGAATTGCCTTGTGTATGAAAGGTGCTATATAAATGAAATTGCCTTGCCTTGCCTTGTTGTATCACTGGTAAAATGGGGCCAAGTTGTCCCCTGAGCAGAGACAGCTTCAGGTTGGTAAAATGGGGCTAAGTTGTCCCCTAAGTAGAGACACCTACAGGTTGGTAAAATGGGGCCAAGTTGTCCCCTAAGTAGAGACAGCTTCAGGTTGGTAAAATGGGGCTAAGTTGTCCCCTGAGCAGAGACAGCTTCAGGTTGGTAAAATGGGGCTAAGTTGTCCCCTAAGTAGAGACAGCTTCAGGTTGGTAAAATGGGGCTAAGTTGTCCCCTAAGTAGAGACAGCTTCAGGTTGGTAAAATGGGGCCAAGTTGTCCCCTGAGCAGAGACAGCTTCAGGTTGGTAAAATGGGGCTAAGTTGTCCCCTGAGCAGAGACAGCTTCAGGTTGGTAAAATGGGGCTAAGTTGTCCCCCCAGCAGAGACAGCTTCAGGTTGGTAAAATGGGGCTAAGTTGTCCCCCCAGCAGAGACAGCTTCAGGTTGGTAAAATGGGGCTAAGTTGTCCCCTAAGTAGAGACAGCTTCAGGTTGGTAAAATGGGGCTAAGTTGTCCCCTAAGTAGAGACAGCTTCAGGTTGGTAAAATGGGGCTAAGTTGTCCCCTGAGTAGAGACAGCTTCAGGTTGGTAAAATGGGGCTAAGTTGTCCCCTGAGCAGAGACAGCTTCAGGTTGGTAAAATGGGGCTAAGTTGTCCCCTAAGTAGAGACACCTACAGGTTGGTAAAATGGGGCTAAGTTGTCCCCTAAGCAGAGACAGCTTCAGGTTGGTAAAATGGGGCTAAGTTGTCCCCCTGAGTAGAGACAGCTTCAGGTTGGTAAAATGGGGCTAAGTTGTCCCCTAAGCAGAGACAGCTTCAGGTTGGTAAAATGGGGCTAAGTTGTCCCCCCCGCAGAGACAGCTTCAGGTTGGTAAAATGGGGCTAAGTTGTCCCCTAAGTAGAGACACCTACAGGTTGGTAAAATGGGGCTAAGTTGTCCCCTAAGCAGAGACGCTTCAGGTTGCATCAACTTGTATCAGTAGGGTTTTTATGGGAAGCAATAATACTTATTAATTCAATTGATTGTCCATGCATTGTTTAAGCCCATTTTGACCTGAGATCAGATTTCAAAAATGTCTTCTACATCCTGACAGTTTTCTGAAAAAGCTATGTTTCTATGTCAGTCGTTCTTCGATTTTTCAAAAATAGCTAAAGCATAACATAATGCTAACACCAACATGGGTTAACTTGTATCAGTAGGTTTTTATGGGAAGCAATAATACTTATTAATTCAATTGATTGTCCATGCATTGTTTAAAGATACGTTGTAAATAGAAATACTTCAAATGCCCAGCGCATATTGAAGATAAATAGGTGTGGAATGTGGAGTAATTAATTAGTATAAGTTTAGCTTCTCGTGGGGAGGGGGAAAACATACTCTTTGTATATTTAAGTTATTTGTCATATCTGCCCTGTGCAATTTGTGATTACCGTATGAAGCCGTAAAAAAACAAACAAATAAAAATTTTACCAAATGTTCCAATGCCAAAAACACAATTAAAATCGTTAAATCGAAAGTAATGGCCAACTTTAAACTGTAATGATGACACAGCCAGCGCTACTCACAGGATATTATTATTATTATTACTCACAGGTCGTAGTGTTGGTTCCATTTGGGGTCCAGTGTGCTCTTGACTGTGTCTGTGGAGTGGCATTGGCCCGATCCGTCCACCACCACCTTAGCAAATGGGTCAGGTAGGCCTACACACACACACACACACAAACACACACACACATTAACCCAATTTGACCTGAGATCAGATTCTAAAAATGTCTTCTACATCCTGACAGTTTTCTGAAAAAGCTATGTTTCTATATCAGTCGTTCTTCGATTTTTCAAAAATAGCAGACCTACAAGCTCGTAGCGCGCCACTCGGTGGCGCGCTACGAGCTTGTAGATGTGCTATTTTTCAATAGCTAAAACATAGCATGATGCTAACACCAAAAGGGGTTCCCGCCCCAAAATGGGTTAAGTGTATTGCTAAAGTTCCCAAATCCCTTTATGCACAATGTCCCGGTTGGAACGTTGCCCATTGGGAAAGCAAGCCCCGACACGGTTATTCAATACCAACGGTTATGCAATACCCATTGTACCGGTGGTATAAAGAGTACTTAATGTACCCGCTGTTAAGCGGGTGTGACAATTATCTGAGTACTTGGGAGCCGGATCTAGCCCATTCTGACCGGGCACCCATTTTGGTGTCAGCATCATGTCATGCTTTACCTATTGAAAAATAGCAGATCTACAAGCTCATATCGCGCCACCGAGTGGCGCGATACGAGCTTGTAGGTCTGCTATTTTTGAAAAATCGAAGAGCGACTGACATTTTTTAGAATCTGATCTCAGGTCAGAATGGGTTCATCAGACCAGTGTGTGTCCGGCGGAAACCTCGTATGAATCTGATCTCAGGTCAGAATGGGCTAGTCATGATGATATCAGCATGCTCCACATGTGGCATGAACAGGACAGACAGATACAATGATCTACTATTACAATTTAGGCATTTAGCAGACGCTCTTGATCCAGAGCGACTTACATTAAGCAATCTATGACTATGAGCTTAGAAGGAACTCAGACAGACTGACACACACACACACACACACACACACACACACACACACACACACACACACACACACACACACACACACACACACACACACACACACACACACACACACACACACACACACACACACACACACACACACACACACACACACACACACACACACACACACACACACACACACACACACACACACACACACACACACACACACACACACACACACACACACACACACACACACACACACACACACACACAGGTTGTTAAACCATTATATAATGTCATTCGTTTTTGTAGTCCGTCTGGCCATTGGAACTGAGATTCCATTTGAAACGAAAGTCCCCCTTAAATGTACTGTATATATATATATACAGTATGTGTATGTGAGAATATTTCACAAAGTAACAACAATGGTGTCAGAAATGTACAGTACCTGAACAACGGCAGCATATTATTATTGCATTGCATTTATTATTAGATTATGATTGCATTGCATTTATTATTAGATTGCGATTGCATTGCATTTATTATTAGATTATGATTGCATTGCATTTATTATTAGATTGTGATTGCATTGCATTTGTTATTAGATTATGATTGCGTTGCATTTGTTATTAGATTATGATTGCGTTGCATTTCGGTGCAACTAAAAAGTAGTGTTTAGAGACATTGTCTCGGAGTGGCTATTGTGAAACATGATATCAATAATAAGTTAGAAAAGGTTACATAGTGTGGACTTAAAGCTGCTATAAGCAATAATATGTCACATTTTTAATGACCTTCTTATTTTGTTGGTATTCAGACAGCCAGCAATGGGTAGAACGCTCCCAAAAGAACATCTGCCTTCAAAGATGTTCCTAGAAGCTTTGTCATTGGTCGGAGAAAAGAAAACTAACCAATCAGGAAGCAGACAGGCAAATCGACCAATGACAAATGCAGATTGCGGCCCCTAGATGTGTCACAGAGACTACATTAAAAAGGTCATTAAAAAGTTGACATATTATTGCTTAGAGCAGCTTTAAGGAGGCCTAGCATGTGTAGACCGTACATGGATCATCCCCTTGGATAAGCCTGCAATCTGTAAGCCTCAAACAGAGTCTGTCTGTCTCTCTCTGTGTCTGTCTGTGTGTGTGTGTGTGTGTGTGTGTGTGTGTCTGTGTGTGTGTGTGTGTGTGTGTGTGCGTGCGTGCGCGCGCTATGCTGCCAAATACAAGGGCTATCAGTTTATAAACACACCGAAACGCCCATATGTTTCGGGTGTAATGGCAGACATTTTGGCCAGACAGACCGAGACATCGTTTTACGTATAAACTCCACCCCCCCAGACACTAAACTCCACCCCCCAGACGCAACAATAATTCAGACGGATGTAAAAGAAGAGAGAATTGAAAAAAAGTGAACCAAATTACTTACGAAAGAAGTCTTTCTTTGCGAGGTTCTTGGCACATAACACTGAAAAGGAACAGAGAGAGAGAGAGAGAGAGAGAGAGAGGTCAAGAAACAGCAGAGCTCCCGTCACACGAAACAGAACAGAACTCCCAATCTTCCGCCGTAGTCTGAAAACCCACCTTTTCAGACTCCATCATGGCCCATAGCACTTACCCCACCCCCTTAGATAGCATTTCTGTAGACTTAGATAGCATTTGATACAGACTTATAGCATGTTATGTAGACAGCATTATAATTGCATTGTATGCAGTCATAGCACGTCATAGGACATATGTATAGCATAGTAGTATATATGTATAGTTTATATAGTTTCATAATATAGATATAATTCCACTGTTACGTTCTTAGCTTACGCATGTTTCATGATAAATGCTTTTTATGTGATGTATTCCCATGCTTTTTGTTCTTGCTTAATGTAAGTCGCTCTGGATTAAGAGCGTCTGCTAAATGCCTAAATTGTAAATTGTAAATACGTTTTACGAATTACATTTGATGCCAGAGTTGGGGATAAAGAGACAAGTGTGCACAAATGTAAAAAAAAAAAAAACGAATTGTTCCACGTGTAGGCTGCGGCATATTTATGCTGCCATGCAGAGAAAGTCTGCCAGTGTGGGTTTGAATGCCAGCTAGGAGGACAATGTATGATGAAAAGCCCCCCCCAAGGCTACAGCTGACCGAGGGAACATAGCTGGGACACACACACACACACACACACACAGACAGTCAGACACCACAGTAAAATATATAGGCTAGTGCCATGCTGAGGCACACACAGTGAGAACGGTCTCCCTTTCTGCCACATCTCAGGGAAATCTGACCGCAAAGTGCATACTGACCTAGACACTGTGTGTGTGTGTGTGTGTGTGTGTGTGTGTGTGTGTGTGTGTGTACTTTATACACTGTGTATATACACTGTATATATAATATATATATATATATATATATATATATATGTACTGTACTCAGTGTTTACAGCTTCCACTGCATGTGTGCGTCCTTGTTAAATGTTTTGAGTGAAGGAGGCCAGACTGTCTGGTATGAGAGCAGAGCCCATGTTACATCAGGTCAGATCAGTTAATAACAATGAGGCCATGAGAACAGCACTCAACTACTAGGAAACTCACTCCTCTCTATCTCTCCCCCCCCCCCCCCCCCCCCCCCCCGAGAGAGAGCGAGAGAGCGAGAGGAGTTGCACCACTCGGTTCACACAGGTGTGATTTTTAATACAACATTGGGAAACGAGAGGGGAACACCCCACCCAGCGCCCACAGCGGGAATCGAACCCAGGACCTTCTAGCTGTGAGGCGACAGCACTACCACCGACTGTGCCACACCGTGCCCCTTATTTCTGAAGTGTAGTTGCTTATTTGGGCTTTGCTTTCATGATTCAACCAATTCACATCAATTCAAGTCAACGATGCGTTGTTTCTCAAACTCTGCAGTTTACATGTCTTTCTTTTTTTTTTTAAGATATTTTTTTGCGGCTTACACCTTTTATTGGTTTTTGAAGGGACAGACTGACTGGCTGACAGGAAATGGGAGAGAGATGGGGGGGGAAGACATGCAGTAAAGGCCGTGTCGGGCTCGGGAGTCGAACCCGCGGCACACTGAGACTGGATTACCAGTCGGGTGCCCAGACGGTTACGCCACCGCCTGGGCCAAGCAGTTTACATGTCTACACTCTACACAGGTCCACTGAATCGGATATCATATTTTGGTTAATCTTTATCCGTTTGTGTGGCTGAGAGGCCCAAAGCGCACAGGGAAATCCCTTCCAGGTGATAGGTGACAGCCTTGGGTTTTTAGAGAGACTCCTACCCAATAACTCAATTTGAGGACAAAACAAGCGGAGCAGTGAAAGTCAGGATTGTAAGACGACTGAAATTATGTAGACAAACTTTTTGAGAGGTTGACTATAGCAAGAATAACAGTATGGTGGTGGGTAAAAAAAAACACAAAAAATAACATTTATATTCCATGTCTGCCCGTTTTCATTGTTGCAGACAAATTGCTAGTTTTGGATACCTAAATATGACATTGTGGCCCTACGGTACTTTTAGAAAGTTGGCACTTGGCAGTCTCTCTAGCCAGCCAGAAAATGTACAGTCAGTCACACGGACAGCCAGTGTCAAGCGAGCCGGCTAGCGGTTTAGGATGTGGTGTCTGTGGTGGTTTGCGTGTGTGTGTCTGGCCTAGCCTGTTCTATATCCTGTGATTAACCCGTGGAGAATGGCTGCAGGACATACTTCCCCCTTCCACCTCCCCCCCCCCTCCCTGACTCACACATTCCATCATCATCACTTCCACAGAACGAAAGACGGAGACACTGAGGAGGTAGAGACTTGAGAGACAAGAGACGCAAAAGAAAAGGCACAGAGATCAAGAAAAGGTAGGAGAGAGTCAGAGCCACAGCCACAGCGTTAAAGACACAGAGAGAGACTGCTTCCTCCTCTAGACCTGCAGTAGGGATGGCTTTCTCTCACTCTGTTGCTGCTATGTGTGTTCTCCTCCCTCTCCCTCTCTCACTAGACCCAGTCTAGTCTAGTCAAAAGACATCCCTCACATCCCTTTCTCTGGCACATGCCTGCTGAGAGGCTTGTGTGTTTGTGACCAGCCCTTTCTCAGTGTGAAGACGAACAGGCTCACTCTAGTTAGTACAAGGTCACAACTGGCCAAAAGGCAAACTCAGTTCATCTCAATATATCCTCTTCTCAATGTTTTGTCTCCCCTTTCTCCGACATCTCGTTCTATCGCTCTCTCTCTCTCTCTCAAGAACAATGATGGAGAGTCGAGTGCAAGATGACAGACACTAGAGCAGCGGTTCCCAATCCTTTTTGGCCATGCACCCCCTGTTACCTCCCGACCTAGCTGATGTAAGTAGTAAGTAGCCTTGCCGAGCCATGAGGCCCATAGGGCAGGAGCCCATCTCCTGTTTCTGTAGCGTGAGGCAGCTTGATGTACAAGTACACCCCCTGGACATGATGTACAAGTAGTACACCCCCTGGACATGAGGCTAGTATGTCGCAGGGACTTACCCCCCAATCCAACCCTTTGATGCTGAGTGTCAAGCAGGGAGGCACTGGGTCCCCTCTTTGGTATGACCCGGCCCGGGGATTGAACCCCGACCTCCCAGTCTCAGGGCGGACACTCTGACCACAAGGCCACCACCTAGCTGATGCACCCCCTGTTACCTCCCAACCTAGCTGACGCACCCCCCCACATGGAAATGTAAATTGCATAAGCTATATGGAGACATATATTTCCTAAGTTTATATCCACATATATGAACCTGAATATGGCATACCGTATATATATATATATATATATATATTGATTATAGTGGCAGACTCGCCAATTCCGTGTAGCCCAGTGTAGCCCTGACGTTACTGGTTAACATATTGCAATAGGAATAAAAAACAAAAACGTACAATTTCACATTATCTTCCTGCGATACTAGTGTTTTGTCAAATCTTGTTAGTAATTACTGCTACATAATTAGCGCTTCGTCAGCCTTATGTGTCATGATAGTTGAAAGACAGGGGGTAACAAGACAACTCACCCCGTTTCTGTTTTCCTCCCAGAACTTTCCCCAGTGAGGGGTGGGAGAGGCTGGACAGCAGACGGCTGGACTTTGAATTTCTCTAAACTATAAACTTTCATGACAAGCAGACAGCAAATATACAGTACAGTACAAATATAATTTACGAAAAGCTTCCGGGCACCTGCACTTCACTGCCGTGTCTTGGAACAGTAGTGACAGTAGTGTCTACGCAGAATAGATCAGTGCTGATTTCTTCAACTAAAAACTAAGACGAGAAATGTTCGTTGACGACGACGACTACCTTTTTTCACCGACTAAAACTAAATGGAAAGTTGGAAACTACGACGACTAAAACTATGACTAAATATATTGACAATTTCGTCAGACAAATAAAAACTAGACTAAAATGTTAGGGAGGGACTATAGTGGACAAGAGATCCAGTTTTATGCTGAAAATGCAACATGGACGCAGATGCTACACACGTGTCCAATGTGTCCAACAGTCCCACTCGCAGCAGGAACGCACAGTGTCGGATCATGGCAATGTTAACCCATTCTGACCGGGCACCCATTTTGGTGTCGGCATCATGTTATGCTTTAGCTATTGAAAAATAGCAGATCTACAAGCTCATATCGCGCCACCGAGTGGCGCGATACGAGCTTGTAGGTCTGCTATTTTTGAAAAAATCGAAGAACGACTGACATTTTTTAGAATCTGATCTCAGGTCAGAATGGGTTCATCAGATCAGTGTGTGTCCGGCGGAAACCTCGTATGAATCTGATCTCAGGTCAGAATGGGTTAATTAATCACAGGATATAGAACAGGCTAGGCCAGACACACACACACACACGCAAACCACCACAGACGCCACATCCTAAACCGCTAGACGGCTCTCTTGACACTGGCTGTCTGTGTGACTGACTGTACATTTTCTGGCTGCTTAATCTCTTCTAATGTGATTGTAATCATGGAGTTCTAAATCAGTCCATCTATATTGTCTATGATATACTAGCTCTGCTAGTAGAATCCCAGTGCAGGGCTAACCTTTACACCTGACCTAACCATTGGGCTACATTTAAACCTGCAGACAATTGACAGAGCAAGCAGCGTTATAAACCCATTCAGGGCGGGAACCCCTTTGGTGTTTTAAGCATTATGTCATACTTTAGCTATTGAAAGATAGCAGATCTACAAGCTCATAGTGCGGCACCGAGTGCAGCGCTGTGAGCTTGTAGGCAGGGCTCGACAGTGCGACTAGGTGCTCGCATTTGCTACTAAAAATATCACCGTGCGAGTTGTAAAATTAAATTTGTAGCACAGGTGCGACTACAGGATTTGACCGTTCAATCGTGATAAAGACAAGTCTCTGTCTACAGCAAGTGCACATTCTATAGTCGCGGTTCTATACCAACATTTATATTTCTGAACGGCGGTGTCGTTCGCCAAAAAGAGCAGAGCTACACGCTAACAACGTGTCGAGGCTCAATGTGGCGTTCATTTGAAGATCTGTCCCCTTTGCTCCCACCGCCCCGCCCCTCCCCGTGTTGCTGCTCAGTTCTCTTCCCTGTCAGCAGCGGAGCGAACGCAGCAGGATAGCATGGTAGCACAGAAGACAGAAGGAGTTGCTAGGACCCTGACACGTTGAATACTAAAGTTATTTAGAAAGTTTGTAATGTTAAAACATCACTTGATATAACTTTTAACCAAACGTGGGTGAAACAGCATGCAGCCGCGCACGTAAAGAGTGCACGTGCGCACGCACATGGAGTGGACGGATTGATTGATATACCAAAACAACCCTTGCTTAGCACCTCGCTTACAAAAGCATGTGCGCAGCACAATACGAATGACCGACCTGGCTGGATATATTAGTCAGTGGCTAGCTCAGGTCCATAACTCGAAATGCAACGCATTAGACTAGAGCTATGGACCAGAGCTAGTCAGTGGCCTTACTGGCCTGCATATCGAGCAACGTAAAAAAAGGCAAAGATCCCCCCCACCACCT
The DNA here is from genome assembly GCF_964188405.1 of Protomyctophum parallelum. Classification (NCBI taxonomy): domain Eukaryota; kingdom Metazoa; phylum Chordata; class Actinopteri; order Myctophiformes; family Myctophidae; genus Protomyctophum; species Protomyctophum parallelum. The sequence continues at coordinate 46,453,841 of NC_139708.1, forward strand.
CCTTCCACCACGCCGAGGTGTAGCCTATATATCCGATGTTCTGTCTGAACTGAAGCAGTCAAAGCCAAGGAGAATGTTCACCATCGAGTAGCCTCGGCACTAAATGTCACACTCACATGATAGAACAGCAAGATAAAAACGGATAGTCTGTCTGTCTGTCTGTCCATCCATTCATAAAATGAATTGATTATCCATCTATATCTATCTATCTATCTATCTATCCATCTATCTGCATACCAAACTAATAGTCTATCAGTATAAAAACAAATTGACTATAAAGATTATATAAAACAAATATGATATCCAGATGAATATCTATATTGTGATCATTTCTGAAAAGATATTGTGATATAATATTTTGCCATATTGCCCGCCCCTACCTCACCTCATATCACTTTATTAAAGAAAAATCACACCTGTGTGAAGTGAGGGGCACTCTTATCATCATACATCATGAATCATCTCATACTGGCCATACTTTGTTCGTTTACATATGACGTAAATTGTCCTTTCAATGTTAATGTCGTTTAATGTTTTGATGTTTAATTTACGTCATATTTAGCGGAATTCTAACCTAATTTCTCCGTTCATTGTCAATGGCAAATATTGAGACGTGTGGGGACTAAAGCTGTATATAGGAGCCCTCAAAAACACATTTGATAACTTTCCATCGTGCTCCTAAAATAATTTGTGTGCTACTAGACTTAGGAGCACACGTGCTACTTGGAAAAATGCTAAGCGTCATATTTTGCCATTTTTACAAATTGCAGCATTTAACTCCCATTTCATTTCATATGGTTATAATGTGTTTGTATTGATGTAGAAGACAGAAGAAGAAATGATTATTATAACTAAAGCTAGCAAAATAAACTAGAATAAAAAACAGTACAGTAGTGCAGTAGTGCATTCCGTGGATGCAGATGCACCCTATTTTAATCTGACAGTGTGCATTGCATCAGTGTTAAGTATGGCTTCGTTTTATCAGGTTCGATGGCAATAGCACAATATACAATATGCATAAACGTAACTGTACACAAACTTTTCCTACAGATCGATGAATAAATACTTGTGCATAAAATGTATTATCTGCATTATTGTCATTTCCCCATCTTTGAAACCCAAGCCAAATACTAACCATTTGTCCCTGTGAGGTTTGAGTAAGTTAGGGTGAGAGTTCCTAATGTAATGCATTGTAATGTTAAATTGTGTTCTTTTTTTCTCAGACAAGACAACAAAATTCATATATTTCTACTTTTTAAGTGAGTTAATAGTTTATTAAAACTTTGACACGCATGTTCAGATACTCAGATACAGATACTCAAGTGGCAACCACAATAAGATTGTGGTTGCAAAGAAAATGGTTACAATTATGGTAAGCTACTTCCTGACTAAAATTGTCCCTTTAAAAAACAAAAGAAAAGCAGTAGCATAAAGACACCGTCCTATTAAAGCAAACATCTCACCTGCTTGCCAAAAGCACTATGTTGATGTTCAAACACACGACTAATGGTTCTTTATGCTCAATGCATACGATTAAGAAAAGTAGATCTCTATTTACCATTGACCAACAAGACAAGAGAAGCAAGCAAAACAAATACACACCCACAATATCTTTGCGTGTGTGCAACTGTGCAATGTGCATGTTTGAATGCATGTGCGATTGTGCGGCATCCCCAGCCTCAGTCAACCAGTAGATTAGGCCTAATTTATGCTTCGGGGAACAAGACACCTTTTTTCCCCCCCAAGCAATATAGCAGTAAAGTAATAAGTATACATTTGGCATGCATCCGATTCCTTCATAAGTACACTGGACTTCCTTTGCCCCTTTACTCTCCACTTCTCTCTGCTTTCGATTGCTCTCTAGAAGGCTTCCCTTGCACAGCTCCCGCCAAACCATTCCTTAACCTCTTTGCCCTCTTTCCAAGTCTGTCCCATCCAGCTCTTTGAGAGTATCAGTCGTCTGGCCCGTCTTGGCTCTGGTCTGCGTGTTGAGCTTTGGGCCAAGGTGCTGCTAGCCCATTCTGACCTGAGATCAGATTCATACGAGGTGTCCACTGGACACACACTGGTCTGATTAACCCATTCTAACCTGAGATCAGATTCTAAAAATGTCAGTCGTTCTTCGATTTTTCAAAAAATAGCAGACCTACAAGCTCGTATCGCGCCACTCGGTGGCGCGATATGAGCTTGTAGATCTGCTATTTTTCAATAGATAAAGCATAACATGATGCTGACACCAAAATGGGTGCCCGGTCAGAATGGGCTAGTATCCAATCAGAGTACCTGGCACAAGCTAGCGTTAAACCCTCAGCGACACGTGCCTCCTCCACCGCCGGGCCAATTACAAAAGATCCTGTCAGATCAGGGAAAACGACCATTCACAATAAAGTGATTCAACTGGGCCTTTTTTTATTCACAGAAATGAATTGGCTTTGTCCCCCGTTAACCCATTTTGACCTGAGATCAGATTCTAAAAATGTTCTTCTACATCCTGACAGTTTCCTGAAAATGCTATGTTTCTATGTCAGTCGTTCTTCGATTTTTCAAAAATAGCAGACCTACAAGCTCGTAGCGTGCCACTCGGTGGCGCGCTATGAGCTTGTAGATCTGCTATTTTTCAATAGCTAACACCAAAAGGGGTTACCGCCTAAAATGGGATAAAGTGATTCAACTGGGACTTTTTTATTCACAGAAATGAATTGACTTTGTCCCCCATTAATAATAATAATCTTAGTCTTAAAACTAAGAGTCTTACAGGGTTTCCTGCACAATGTTGTTGGCATGGCGCTGCGCCATGCTTGAAATAAATCGCGCCATGCCAAGCTTAAAACACACTATGATAGTGAATCATAGTGTGTGTGATATGAAATGTCCAGTACCTCCCCAGTACCTCCCCCAGTGCCACCCCAGTGTCTGCCCAGTTTCCGCCAAGTGCCTCCCCAGTGTCTGCCCAGTGCCTCCCCAGTGTCTGCCCAGTGGCTCCCCAGTGTCCCCCTGAGTGCCTCCCCACTGCCTCCCCAATGTCTCCCCAGTGGCTGCAGTTTCTCCCCAGTGCCTCCCCAGTGTCTGCCCAGTGCCTCCCCAGTCTCCCCAGTGCCTCCCCAGTGTCTTCCCAATGCCTGCCCAGTGTCCCCCCATGTCTCCCCAGTGCCTCCCCAGTGTCTGCCCAGTGCCTGCCCAGTGTCCCCCCAGTGCCTCCCCATGACTCCCCAGTGTCTCCCCAGTGCCTGCCCAGTGTCCCCCCAGTGTCTCCCCAGTGTCTCCCTATGTCTCCCCAGTGCCCCCCCAGTGCCACCCCAGTGCCCCCCCAGTGCCACCCCAGTGCCCCCCCAGTGCCACCCCAGTGCCTCCCCATTGTCCCCAATAGCAATACAAGAGCAATAATACAAATTAATCTTAATTTATTAATCAAATTAATTAATTAATTAATAAAAAATGTTGCCGCGCCCAGCACCATGCCAAGGCCTTTTCCTGCAGGAAACAGTCTTATTTTTCTTGCCATTTTGCTCAATTAGATATTTCATGTTTGCTATATGCTATCCTAATAGAGCACCGAAGTCTGACATCAATATCGGTAGAGGGCGCAAATCCACAGGTTCATGTACTTTTTATTTGCATTAAAATCCCCATAGGGGGATTTTAGATCGCCTCATATAAGAACTGTATTTGAAAAATGTCATCCCGGCCGCTTCACTCATATGGATATGAATAATCAACTGACAGAGAAAACGCTAATGTTACTGCTACTGAATTAGTTACATTTTCGCTAGAAGCAGACTGTATCATATATGAGTGACTGACTGTTGCAAACGATACAGAGACACCTCCCTGACAATAACGCTGAGACAGCTTGTTTATTTTTGGACCACAACGCTTATAGTAGACGATATAAGATCACCCCATGTTATTCTCCATACTCCATAGAAAAATTACTTCCGCGAACCAGGGGAATCGAAGGGATGAGCGTCAGGACTTCGGTGCTCTCTCTCTACTAGACATCATACTATAATTAACCGAATGTCTGTGTGTCCGTGTGTCCGTGTGTCTGTCAGAAACAGTGCCGTAACTCCTTACTGCCTGCACCAATCACTCCCACTTTTCAGACAGGCATTGACCATATGAATATGGAGGGCGTAACGAAGCCCTTTTTTCGATTTTTTGATTATTAATTTATTTATTAGTCAATTACAAACGCACCCAGGCGCAGTACCCTTCACGGCCACAAGGGGGGGGGGGGCAAATATCTCACAACGGGTAAGGACTAGTATATATAAAAAACTAAGCTGGTTGAGACCAACAATGCTATAGCTTTCTTTAGTTTCTTACCAGAATCTGGTATTCACATTGCATATCACATTAGATGTGATGAGATTATGAACAGGCTGTCACAAACGGGCTGGACAAAGACATTGCCCTCCTTTTTCCATCCGTAAATTGAACAAGGCTTTGCCGAGGTCCCCAAACTGAACTCTATCCAGCTTTTGTGTAGACGGCTAGACGCGATGAGAAATTAGCACCAGTCCAGCCACCTGCCGCATGGCATGCTGGTATGTTCTGGCTGTGGGTGATGAATGTGGCCTACCGCTGGCAGACAACTATCTATTATTCATACATTAGGCCATATTGTAGCGTAATTAATTGCCTGATAAAACACCTCCGGTGACAGGTGAGTGGAGTAAGTCTGAGTCAAGGGCTGATTCATACTCCTATTTTACCGCTGTTTCGGCGCTGTAGTGCCGAAATGATTTTGGCTCGTCAGAAATGTTCAGTAGCACCGAAGAGCCGACATTAGGACGGTACCCCCCCCCCCCCCCCGAACCTCAAATGGCGTCACATTGTAGGCTGTACAGCAGCGCCGAACCGACTTTTATTCAGCTCTAAAATAGGAGTATGAATCGGCCCCAACAGTGACAATACTCCGGTCTCCTGTGAATAGGGTAGAACAGAGATGAACAACTTTCTAGTTTCTCCATATTAGCCTACATAGTTTTATAGTAGGGACATAAAAGAAACATTTCATAAAATTTGGAATAGTGTTAAATTTGTTCTTGATTTCTTTTTTTTTTTACATTTAAGCTTTTAAGCCTAATTCATACTTTGTCATTCAACCATATTGCTCTGAAAACAGCAGAGTTCTTATGGAGAAAACTAGGGATGTGCCGATGAGGCATTTTGGCCGATATCGATATCCGATATAATTAATTGCCGTTATGGCCGATAACATACCGATTGTCGATATGATCTCATTCTGTATTTAAAGAATAATAATAATTTTGTCCATTCTGAAAAATACATTTAACAGGGTGTCTGCACTGCAGGCTTAGTTAGGCAAGTCAGATTTAACTTTAATTCCTTTATATTTAATATTGTGAGCTTGTAGATCTGTTCAACCTGTTAAGTTGGGCTTGTTTATCTGTAAAGACAGACAGATTAATCGGACCGATTAATTAATCGGTCTGATTGATTAACCCATTCTGAACGGGAACCCATTTTGGTGTTAGCATCATGTTAAAGAACGACTGACATTTTTAGAATCTGATCTCAGGTCAGAATGGGTTAATCAGACCAGTGTGTGTCCAGTGGAAACCTTGTATGAATCTGATCTCAGGTCAGAATGGGTTAATGAAACCGATGCCGATTAATCTAAAAACAACTAGAATCGGACGATACCGACGTGTTTGCCAATTAATCTCCCATCACTAGAAAAAAACATAGCAGACTTCCCTGGTAGCTCAGGCGTAATTGTTGGGGGGAAATAGTGACACACTGTACGAAGGACACAACACTGTCTCAATAGAGCCTCGCTCTTTATTTATATAAAGACGGTTACGCCGCGGACAAAGCCAACTCGGATCGTGACAAATCATGACAATAATTACAATGTTTTGGGCCGATCAAATAATTAGTAAGAAGAAAAACAAAACAAAGTGTTGTATCCTGCCTTTATTTGTTGTCATGATTTGTCACGATCCGAGTTGGCTTTGTCCGGGACATAACCGTCTTTATATAAGTATTTTTTGAAAAACCTATGGAGAAAATGAATGGAGAATCATTTCCGGGGCCACTCGTCGTTCTGAAAAGGGGGCGGGACTGCGGCGCTCTATTAGCTGCAATGTGACTGTCCATATATGTAGTCTTGGCTCTGAGATCCAAGACTATGCAACAAACCTACACGGTCTTGTCTTTGCTCGCTCTGATCTAGGCCAAACAACCTCTACACACAGACTAAACACACTGTCTGTTGGCCAGGCAGCCAGGCAGCATTGCACTCCCATTGGCTCATTGCACATTCCTCAGCCAATTAGAATTCCTCTCATACCTGTGGGGGCGGGGCACAGTGGGGGCAATAACCTCTGCCTGCCTGTACCCAAAGAGAAATAATGGCTGGCTGACACACACAAACACATGACTCGTTCTCTCTCCCTCATCCAGTCCATGCCTGCCCTGTGCACACACGCACGCACGCAGCCACTCACGCACAGACACACACACACACACACTTTCAAAGATATACATTTTTCACTCAAATGAAAGCACACAGTCAAACAAAAACTCACGCATTTGAGGCTCAGCTATCTCTTGTATGCAAGTGAGCAGAGTCTGCACTCGAGCAGAGCAGACAGTGTGACAAGGACAATCACAAGATGTGTCAAGAGTTGTGTCTTGCAAATAAATATGGCACAGAGGTTGTTGATCTAAGTTGGGAACACATGGGCACGGCAAAACATCAGCATTTTGGACAAACACTACTACTCAAAACAAAACCCATCCATCACAAACATACACTAGACTGTCTTGTTTTGGCGTGTTGCAGAGTAGACTGACTCGCCACACTACATGGTCTGCTCAGCTGTGTGTGTGTTGTTTTGACTGTGAACTGGGAGAACAGAGGACAAGGCGTCTGCCCAGCGGCACAGGGTCGTCATTTCCATCTGAATAAGAGGCCCCTGGTTGCCCAGCAGGTCTACAATGGCAGCTACAGTAAACCCCATTGTTCCAGTGGTGTGTGTGTGTGTGTGTGTGTGTGTGTGTGCGCGCGCGCGCGCCCATCTGCCATGTGAGCATCAAATAACAGAGGAGTCTGACCCTGAAGCTGAACAACACAGCAATGATTGTATCAAAAGAAGAGAGCCCGAACGTGTCAAAAAGCTTTTCCCGGCTGGCCGGCGCTAAAAGAGTCAGACATCTGTCTAACTCTAAACTAAAGATGGAAGAGAGGAAAAGTGCCAATCAATATCCGTGCATAATTCCCAGGCTGCCCGTGTCAAATATGCCGACGAGATCGATTAGCAACAGTTGCGTTTGGCTACGGAGCGTACACACTACACTACACTACACACCGTGAAATCCTACTCCTCCCGTGTGTAACTCCGGGAGTGTATAAATGCACACCCCCCCAACAATTCAATTCTACACTATCGGGAGTTAAAATGAACAGAAGACTTCACTGTGTCATGTGTGTAGCTCATCATCAGGTCAAACAAACGACGGACTCGGTTGGTCTTGGTCAGCCCCCACCCCCCCCCCCAAAAAATGGGTGTAGCTAGCTAACTAGAGTAACGAAATCCGCTAATGTTAGCTAGTAACCTGCCAATGGCACACACACACACACACACTACTAGCTCTGGTCCATAGCTCTATTATGGACCAGAGCTAACATATTGCTATCAGATAAGAGTGATTTTTCTATTGCTTTTCGTGATGTGTGTGTGTGTGTGTGAACGCGCCAGTCAGCAGCCTGTCTGTCTGTCTGTGTGTTGGGTTCTTGTCCTCTCTCTCCACTCCACTCGGCAGCTTAACGGCAGTTTGGTTGGTTAGCCGCTATGCTAACGCGCTAGCATCGCTGGCTGGCTGCTGCTGCTAATGTTTGGCGATACACAAAAACCGGATGTTTAGGCAAAGCATGAAAGCAAGCAACGGCTCAGATGAACCTTCTTCTGTAGCAACAGCTCGTTTGCGTACCAAAAGAACCCCACGGGACGTGAACAGGCAGGAACCTTCACTGCCCGTTTTTTATTCCCCCTTTTTTTTTTTTTTTTTTTTTTTACCTGTCAGGCGGATTTTGATGCTGGACCCGTTCCTTCGAGTCCCAGGATTCGACATCACTCCGTGGGGGGAAAACGGTCAACGCAAGCGTCCCGCTCGGGCCGGCCCGCCCCGATAAAACAGCGATTCCAACAACCCGGGTTGTCGGAGGACAGCCGAGCTACGGTGTTGAAATCCGTGGTCCGCGTCGTCGCGGCTTTCCTCGCGGACGAAAACTGTATTATTATTTTTTTTTTTTATCGCAAAGTCCCCCCCGTTCCGTTCCTCCTTCGAGAGCTCACAACACACACGAACATTTTCGGGGGGCTGGCTCTCAAGCCAGTGTTGCCAGCTTGTGTGAGAGAAACAAGCGAAGCGACCCAGGTCTATGAAAACAAGCCCGCCCCCCTCCCCTCCCCTCCCCTCCCCCTCGCCATTTAAAACGTCGCGACGCGTTGTGAGCTTCTAGATCTGCTATTAATTTGAAAAATGTTTGATTATTTGATATATATATATTTTAATATTTTTAAAGGACAACCAAGGTTCATGTTTTAGGTTGATATTAGAGAAAGTTAAATATGAGTGTTAATTATTTTTCATTTGCTGCTTTCTTTCGTTTTAGGGATTTTAGCTGTTTTTGACAGGGGCATTCGAGCATGGGGCTAAATATGTATTTCTTTACAATTTTATAGCGATTTATTTTTGTATTATTTACTATAGATCACAGGATCTACTGAATGTGAAGGTAGCCTACTGGGGCAAGCCACACTGTGTGTCATAGGCTCAATATGCCAGTTTGACACATTCAGTAGATCCCGTGATCTTTTGTGGGGTCTATTAATTGGACTATAGTAAAGAATAAAGAAATAAAGAAATGCATATTTAGCCCCATGCTCAAATGCCCCCGCCCCCCTGTCAAAAACAACTAAAATATCCAAAACGAAAGAAAGCCGCAAATGAAAAAAAATAATACACTCACCTTATAATTTCTCTAATACTTGTGGGTTTTCAACAGGTGGTCCGTGGACCACTGGTGGTCCGTGGAGGTATTGCATGTGGTCCCTGACCATGCATTTAGTAATGTAGGATTTGTTTTAAATGTTCTTTCCACTAGTTGAGAAACCATGAACTGACCTGTGATGAGTCCATCCATGTCGTCATGTACTGACAAGTTGGAGTTTAAGAAATTCAACAGAAAAAGGGAGTTATTGTCTTGGTTGAGTAATTATGACATTTTACCAGTAGTAGTCAACGGTGAACCTTGGTTGAAAAAAAACTAAAGTTGTCCTTTAACAACACATATCTTGTATCATGGGTTCCTGCATGGCATAACATGCTTTCAGATGAGGGTTCCGCAGACAAATATATCTATTCATTCGGGGGTCCTTGACTTGGAAATGAATCACTGGGTTTAAACAACATTAAAGCTGCTGTAAGCAATAAAATGTAAAATTTTAAGGACTTTTCTTTTCATAAAGCCTGCCATTATTAGATTACCTCCAAAAACAAATGTAGTCTCTATAACAACCCTATTACCTTTTAATATACAGACCTCTTTTGCATGTCTTTTTTTCTTTTCTCTTTGAATCATACTCTTCTGCATAGAGTTCGTTATGACATGGCGTTTGGTTTTGGAGTGTCATGAATCATGACAAGCATCGATATAAACCAGTTGTCTCCAAGCGGAGACAATGAACAACAATGACCATGGACTAATTGAGACATTGGGACTGAAAACGTTTGAATATACAGAACATAAATTGTATGATATGGATAATTATATTGATCGTGAAAATAATTTCTACAATACACAATCAATGCAAATATTACACCGAGGATCAGATCAAAAGGAAGGGAAATATGGAAGGAGCAATAATAATCCAGTATGAAAGCAAACTTTTCAAAGATGAATGAAAAACTTTATTCCGAACATGATAAAATTAGACAAAAAAGTCAAAGAAATAAAATAAGTGCAATATAGAAACAAATAAAATATTCCCAAAACAATAATTCACAACAGAGAAATTAAGTACATAATTAAATAATGTAATAGTGCAAGTCATATATATTTATAAACATATGCTCTATAATGTATTCTAATCTATATATCATATTATCAATAAAAATACTTTATATATTTAATATAATACATACATTTGGCATATTATATATACATACAGTACATACAAGTACAATTATCTAAATGATATGTCTGTGTCAATGCAACTCTTCCTCTCTATACCTCATAATAATGCATTATTTAGGGGCACAGTGGCACAGTTGGTAGTGCTGTCACCTCACAGCTAGAAGGTCCTGGGTTCGATTCCCGCTGGGGACGCTGTGGGCACTGGCGGCGTGTTCCCTCCTCCGCGTCATCAGTGCCCATACCCGAGGCGGGGGTTGGCGATAGGGCCTTTCTGTGTGGAGTTTGCATGTTCTCCCCGTGTCCCCTAGGGTATATGTAGGTACCCTCACAAAAAACATGCAGTAATCCTGGTCTCTAAACTGCCTCCCCCTGGCCAGCCGGGGCGCCTGATGGAGGGGAAAGGAGCTCAAGGGGAACATCAGAGTTGTCTGTAGAGTGCGCCCTCTTCTGGCTGGAGGGATGGGTGGCCACATCCATACAGGTCGTACCCTGGAAACGCAGAACAACTACTCCTTCTCCTTCGACAAGGTCTTTGGCCCCATTCCTCACAGCAAGAGGTCTTTGGCCCCATTCCTCACAGCAAGAGGTCTTTGGCCCCATTCCTCACAGCAAGAGGTCTTTGGCCCCATTCCTCACAGCAAGAGGTCTTTGGCCCCATTCCTCACAGCAAGAGGTCTTTGGCCCCATTCCTCACAGCAAGAGGTCTTTGGCCCCATTCCTCACAGCAAGAGGTCTTTGAAGAGCTCTCCCTCCTTGTACAGCCTGGATGGTTACAACGTTTGTCGTTTTGCGTACGGCCAGACGGGGAGCGGCAAAACTCACACCATGGAGGGAGCAACACTGTCACTGTAACGAACCTTACATACAAAATGGTCACTTCAGAGGACCAGGTGATCAATCTGATGGCCCTGGCATGTTTTTGTGAGGTATCTACCCTAGGGCCTAGGGCAAATGAGGAGCCAAATGTTTTACTAACACATACATTTAAGGCACAATATTTCTTCAGATGCAACAAATTGCACACCTTTTATAGCCATGGTCATTTTGGGGATAAACAAGAAGTTGAAGGGTACATTTATCTGATACTGATGTAGCTAACATTATGAAACAATATAGTATAATGTATAACTGGAACTTATTTTTTTTATATATAAAATAAAACTAATATAAAATAACTGGAACTATCTTGTCAATACTCCTTTTATCGCGCGATTAGGTTTAGCTAGTCTCACGTGGCCAGAATAGGCACCCAGCTGCAGCCTATCAGCACACAGCATGTGCAGTCAATAAAAGCCTCTGTAGACTGCTTCAAACATAACACCACCTTTGTTGATTGTGGTTTGAAAACGGCTGCGTGGAGGAAGAAACGAGCAACGAAGCACAGAATCAACATTAGATCAAGAATTTCCACACTTTAAAGGTAAGATGTAAAGACGTGTTATGCAACCAACTGAACCAAGAACTGAAACCCGTTCCAACAATCTGAAACAAACTACCACTAATTTTCGTAATGTCACCAAGTTTGTTAAAAACAAGTTGCTCGCTTGCTAGCCGTTAGCACGGAAAGACACATTCAACACAAATGTGTCGAGTGAACTTATTTTACTAACCCCGACTCGTACCAAGAATATCTTTTTGACAGTCTTGGTCCAAGGTTAGTATTTTAAGAAGGAAGAGAGAGAACATCCGCACACTGGTAGTTTCACGAGCTCCGAGACTTACTTTATTTAGAGGCTACAAAATGCAATGTTTCGACCTTATAGGACCATATAGACTAGAGGGTATGCGCATGCTTAAAGTGAATGGCACATAGAGTGTCAAAGCAACATGCAAAAAGTGAGTTTAACATTGTTTAAAGGGCCGCTGACACGCCCCGAAATTAATATTTGATTATTATTATTTATATTTTTATATATATAGATTTTTATCTAGTGCCAAATAATTTGTCTCAAAACGATTTACATCGTCATCGGGCAGAAACCTCGTAATCTACTTGTTTCAACTAGAGCAGGTTTTCTTATATTTTTTATTTTAAATGGCTGAGCTCACATGGAGGCGTGATGTAACACATGAGCTAGTAGATTAGGCTATTAGAGTTTATTTTTCCATTTCCTGGTAACTATTTTGGACACGAGTTTCCACCCAACGTCTACGATATTGAGCAGAGAGTAGAGACATGACAGACGCATGGCCATTTAAAATAATTGCCCAGTAAGACGATGCATTCAATGTATTCATCTTCACAGATACTTCAGTAAGCAGGATCTGAAGGAACTGCTCGGCCTGCAGGAGACCATCACATTAACAAACTATTTAACCACTATTAAATTTAACTACTATTTATTTATTATTATTTATTTATTTAACTACTATTTATTTATTATTATTATTAATAATTTATTTATTTATCTACTATTTAACCACTTGGACGTTAAGGCTATATGCTACTTTGAAGAACCCCTTCAGGTATGCTGTGTGGAATTATAAATTTATATTTGATTGCACTTTATCTAGTGCCAAATAATTTGTCTCAAATTTGTCTTTTTCAATAAACTTCTTCCTACTCCTTTTTCGAACATAAACATAAATTAAGGATTATGAAAGATTATTATTATACTTTTTTATATATATATATATATATTTACTGTTTTTTCTTGTTTATAATTTTAACATGTTATCATTATTTATTTATACTCGTGAGATGAGAAACATCCAAAAGATTGATGGACCCACTCTTGTTGAAAGTTGAATATATATATATATATATATATATATATAGTCTCCTTGCACACTTAGTTCTGAACTCCCAAGATTGAGTGGGGTGCATACTTAGTTTAGACTACATTGGCACCGTTTTATTTTCTTATGTTCTGCCCCTCTTGGATCCACCCCACTCAACTCCAACAAGAGCAGTGGAAGGAACACTTCTGTGGCCTCCAAGCGCTCTCTGATCAGTCATTCATCGAAGACCTGGACGCTGACGAGGGCAGCACAGGATAACATGAAACGAGTGGAGAGGAAGACCTTGAGGAAACGGAGTGTGAAGAAGGCTCCGACGAGGGTCAGGGGCCGTCTAAAGAGGACGGGACGCGAAGACCGTAAGGGCGCCGCCATGTTGCTCACATGGTGCTCCATGGAAGGAAAGAAACATGCGCAATGGGCTTTATGCAGCCAACACTTCCTCGTTCAGCTTCCTTGGTCTCAACTGCGCATGTTTCTTTCCTTCCATGGAGCACCATGTGAGCAACATGGCGTCGCCCGTACGGCCTTCGCGTCTTTTTTTTATATATATATATATATATATATATTTACTTTGTTTTTTCTTGTTTATAATTTTAACATGTTATTATTTATTTATTCCTATTCGCGGCTGCCTATACTACGTTACTATAATCATACTGTGGTGGCTGGTCATGATTGTGTGTTGGCCACACAATGTTTGAATTCCCCTGGCATATAGAGGAAACAATGGTGTATTTGATGGTTTCTTTTTTATTTTAATTTTATATAATATTTTGCATAGAAGTGTTTATTTGTATGTCTTGTTCTGATTAATTGAAAATTAAAGATGGACTCTCTTCTTACCCAGACTCCTCTCTCTCCTCATTCTGTCATCTGCAGTGGTGGAAAAAGTACTACATTTAAGAGGACGAGACGCGAAGACCGTACGGGCAACTTCCTGGTCTCAACTGCGCATGTTTCTTTCCTTCCATGGAGCACCATGTGAGCAACATGGCGTCACCCGTACGGCCTTCGCGTCTCGTCCTCTTTAGACGGTCCTTGACGAGGGTGAGGAAGAGGTTGAGGAAGTCTCCAAAGGAGGAAGAGGAGTTTGACGAAGACCTTTGAGTTTGTTGTATTCTATAAATAAAATGTACTTTTGCATTATGCCCTGCGATTACTTTTCTTTGTCGCTTATGGAGAACTTGAAGTGGTGCCGTTTTGTGAAGGCCTGGGTTTTAGAAAGAACTATCCGAGATCAAAATGGGAAGTGCCGATTTAGAATCCGATATTAAATTGTGAACCTTTCTTAAAGAAATTGAGTTGACAAGGAATGTCTTATTCTGAGCGTTGGGCTGAAGACTTAGACGGTGAAATATACTCTCTGAACGACCAGAACGTTGAAGCCCAGCAGAGGAATTTGCTCTCCCGTCTCCAGTTGGAAGGCAGTTTTGATGTGGACATGTCCAGGTCCACCACCACATCAGGCTGGGGACACTAATGGGAGGGGGCAGGAGTCCTTGGCTTCTCTCGTTTCCGAGAGGACGTTGGAGCTCCATCCTGAGCCATCCGTCTCAGCCAGCTGAGCATGGAGCGTCGACTCCACCCTCATCCTCTCCTCAGCCTTCTGCACTCTGGGCTCGATCTGGCGCCGAGACTCCTCGTCGTCCTCCTCGTCGCTGACCACCACCTCAAAGAATCAAGATGAAGGTACATGGTCACTACCTATACACCTACACAGGTTCAAGCAGCAAACATATTCAAATATTTGCAACACATTTTTACGATTTTTCCAAAATAGCAGACCTACTAGCTCGTAGCGCGCCACTCAGTGGCGCGCTATGAGCTTGTAGATCTGCTATTTTTCAATAACTAAATTATAACATAATGTTTAAAATACCAAAAGGGGTTCCCACCCAAAATGGGTTAATACAGCTGGAATAACGAATGAGGAGGGGGGGGGGGGATGTCTTCTGAATGTTGGTAGCAATAAGCTTTAATAAATATGGTGCAATAAGGAATGACCACTGTTTGAGCAATTTTTTTACCGAGAAGATTAGATGGTGATCCGAGATGCCGAACATCTCCATGGCGTGGAGGTGCGCTGTGTGTTCATCCAGGCGGTGGCTGGACTGGAGGCTCTGCGGCTGAAGCTAGCGCGTCTCCTGCAGGCCGAGCAGTTCCTTCAGATCCTGCTTACTGAAGTATCTGTGAAGATGAATACATTGAATGCATCGTCTTACTGGGCAATTATTTTAAATGGCCATGCGTCTGTCATGTCTCTACTCTCTGCTCAATATCGTAGACGTTGGGTGGAAACTCGTGTCCAAAATAGTTACCAGGAAATGGAAAAATAAACTCCAATAGCCTAATCTACTAGCTCATGTGTTACATCACGCCTCCATGTGAGCTCAGCCATTTAAAATAAAAAGATAAGAAAACTTGCTCTAGTTGAAACAACTTAACAAGTATAGATACGAGGTTTCTGCCCGATGACAACGATGTAAATCGTTTTGAGACAAATGATTTGGCACTAGATAAAGTGCATTCAAATATAAATAGTTTAACATCTACAAGCCAATTCACATGACTACAGTATTGACGGTTTTATATGGAGGGAACACAGCCAAATGTGACCACCAATTCAATTTGGGGGTCCTCGATATGAAAATGTTTGAGTGCCACTGAAGAAAATATACTAAGTGGAAACGATATGCTTAAAAGTAGGCAGGCTACAGTAGCTGCCAACAGACATCAAACCTAGCATTTATAGTATTCTTATCACGGAAACGTTACTATTACTACCATTTGCCCAGAACCCAAACTAGTGAAAATAGCAGATCTCCAACCTCAACTCATTGCAAGCAGCTTGTAGCTCTGACATTTTCCACTAGTATTTATGAAATGTGGGAATTCAGTAAAAGTTGTGTTTTTTGTTTAAACATTTTCAAGACGCAAAAAAAAAAAAAGTACATTTAATCACAACCCATAATTAGTCTGACAGATCCAATCATTCCTATTCTGAGAACTCGGGCCAAAAATAGCACATATACAAGCTCACAACTTGCAGATCAGCTATTTTCAGAATAGGTTTGGTGTAGAAGGAAAAAAAGAGCAGGCCAAGTACAGAGTGGAAGGTTAACTTT
>NC_139708.1:46474878-46529878 GCF_964188405.1 Protomyctophum parallelum
TACTGGGTAGTACTGACTGCTGCATTGGTCAATTCTGTGTGTGTGTGTGTGTGTGTGTGTGTGAGAGAGAGGGGTGTGCGTGCGTGAGTGTGTGTGTGTGTGTGTGTGTAATCTGTCTGTGTGTCTGTCTCTCTCTCTCTCGCTCACTCTCTGTCTCTCTGTCTCTGTCTCTCTCTCTCTCTCTCTCTCTCTCTCTCTCTCTCTCTCTCTCTCTCTCTCTCTCAACAGGCTTTATTGGCATGACATTGACAAGTGTTGCCAAAGCACAATGACATTTCTTTAACATAAGAAAAATAAACAACTTAATATCAATGAAATGAAATAAAGTAAGCAGATGGTGCGCCTGTAAGTAAAACATGCTGTGTCCCACTGGTAGTACCTTTTCTTGTGACAGTCAATTTCTCCCTTTCTGTCATACTTTCGGAATTTTGGGCAATTTGTTTAGCATTCTGGAAAGAACTCCCCTAATATGTCACAGCCCTGTCTGTCTGCCTGCCTGCCTGCCTGCCTGCCTGCCTGCCTGCCTGCCTGCGTGAAGGTGTAGTTGTAGATTGTCGTGTTCTAGATAAGGAGAGTGGAGGTTTTACAGTAAATGAAACGCACAGTCCCAGACAGTCCACTGGCATGAGTTAACCAACTTAAGTTCAGATGCTTTACTCATCCCACTCCCACTGGAGAAGACAACGATGGGTGTGGGATCGCGGGAGGGGTTCAAATCAAGGACGGGAAGGAACGGGGAGAGAGAAGAACGCTGCTGGAGCCTGGAGGAGGTGAAGAAAGGAGATGGATGAGACCTGAGTGGTGGTTTTCAGGGCCGAACCCTAAATGGCACGAGACAGACTGAAGAATTCCCCAAATCCCGGGCCAGACACTAGTGTTGGTGTAACTGGGCAGATGGGAGAGATGAGACCTCAGGGCAATGGCTGGTTTTAGAGTCCTGACCATATCGGGGAGGACAGGGTCTGGTATATAACCTTAAGCCTAGACCTCAAAACACTCACCCTGCACAGTTCCTCCTACGCCTGCCTCAGCCCCCTGCATTGGTGAGCACGCATCCTAAATCACACAGACTTTTGGCTAATTTACTTTGACTTTAATTTGTTGTTGCTGTGTAGATCTTAACATTTTTGCTCCATTCAGCACCGATTACTTCTCCTCTGTATTGTAACTGCAGTAATTATGCGTGTCCTCTGTTCCTCAGCGTCCATTGCAACCTAACTGCATTAGGATTTATATGTTGTTATGATGAGTAACAGTAATTATAAACGTACTCTTACACTTTTTCAAAAATGAAGACCCGGACCTATCAAAGGGAATGGATTCAAAACCTATTTTATATTCTGAGGCTGACCCATGGTTTCCTAGATCTATACAGGATTCCTACCGCGCTGTGTTTCCACTCACAGGGCTGTATTTTGCGTGTCTTAAGTAGGCTACCAGGTCTTATTCCCTAACTTGAGTAAACTAAAGACCTGGAGGCGTGATCAATGCCATTTGGCTATTCTGAGTGGCCAAAGAGCATTGATCACGCCTCCAGGTCTTATTAGGGAATAAGACCTGGTACTTAAGACACGCAAAATACAGCCCACAATGTCCTCTCCATTTGTTTCTGTATCTTGCAGCCTCTCTCTACACAGTGACCAGTGGGTGACCAGCCTCTCTCTACACAGTGACTAGTGGGTGACCAGCCTCTCTCTACACAGTGACTAGTGGATGACCAGCCTCTCTCTACACAGTGACTAGTGGGTGACCAGCCTCTCTCTACACAGTGACTAGTGGATGACCAGCCTCTCTCTACACAGTGACTAGTGGGTGACCAGCCTCTCTCTACACAGTGACTAGTGGGTGAGTGCACGACAGTGTTGATTTCGTCGACTAAAACTAAGATGTCCGACTACCTTTTTCCACTGACGAAAACTAAATGGAAACTAAATAAAAACTAAGCTACTAAGACTAAATATACTGACAATTTCGTCAACAAATATAAACTAGACTAAAACGTTAGGAAGGGACTAGTGGACAAGAGATCCAGTATAAGTCATTTTACAATTAGTTGCATGCTGAAAATAGATGATCTACAAGCTCACAACGCATCGTGCTCATGCGACGCGTTGTGGGCTTGTAGATCAGCTATTTTCAGCAAGTATAAAAACAGTCATTACGACGGCATCAAGGCCCGCCAAAATACATTTAGTTCGTCTCTAAATCAACTGTAGATTTAGTCGACTAAAATCATATGATATTTAGTCGACTAGAACTAGACTAACACAAAAACTTTCCACGTGACTGTCTAAAATGT
Organism: Protomyctophum parallelum; assembly: GCF_964188405.1. Classification (NCBI taxonomy): domain Eukaryota; kingdom Metazoa; phylum Chordata; class Actinopteri; order Myctophiformes; family Myctophidae; genus Protomyctophum; species Protomyctophum parallelum. Next base: position 46,477,178 of record NC_139708.1, read on the forward strand.
GACTGAAACTAAATGAAAACTATTCAAGAGACTATAATGACTAAAACTAAAAATCGAAACTTGCTGCCAAGTTCAAGTTTATTGGTCATTTAAAATACACACACCTTATACAATGTATTCAGGGTTTTCTTTTTTTTTTTTACCAAAAGGGAGTGTTTGGCAGAAGCCTCAGCTTATAATGCCAGCCCTTTTAATATTCAAAATAGCTAAAAAGGATGAAGATACAACAAAACAAAAAAACAAAACGGACAGAAAAACTAAACAAGCATAACAAAACAAAAACAAGACGAAACAAAAAACAAAACATACAAACAAAAAACGGACAACAAAATAATTAAATAATAATAATAATAATGGTAATGATAACGACGATGATAATAGTAAATAAAAACAACATTGCATGATGCGGTCCTTTTGGTGTGTGGCGGTCGCAGACTCGCAGCAGCCGCCAGCAGCAGCAGCCATGCCGTATAAAGGGGAGTGCGGCGATGACGTGGACCCCATGCCGTTCCTGGCCCCGCCTGAGAAGGAGCGCCTGGAGGCCATGAGCAAGCCGTACGACATCAAGCGCTCCTGCTGGATCAAAGACCAGAAGACGGCCTTCATCGCTGCCGAGGTTCAGTCCGAGGAGGACGGCGGGGACAAAGTCACCGTCAGGACCTGCAAGAACACGGTATGGTTTATTATGACGTTGTAATCAGAGGGACGTACGTGCACACATGGGGTGCGTTCGGAAATGCGCACCGGGAATGTGGTCAGTTTGCTGAGTGTGGTGGGCGGCAGGGTAGGGTAGGGTCGCTCAGTGGACAACCCCAGCTTCAGGGTGGGGTCGCTCAGTGCGGGCACTCGGCACACCCGGTGTGCAGTGCACTGGAATTTCGAACGACAAGAGAGCACAGCAGTGCGGTCAGGGCCGCATTTCCGAACGCACCCATAGAGACATCAAAGAGGGGGCTTCAGCCCGGCCCTGCCCTTTTACCCGTCTGTAAAACAACTGCCCTTTTACCCGTCTGTAAAACAACTGCCCTTTTACCCGTCTCTAAAACAACTGCCCTTTCCGGACCACGAATGCAGCATTTACTACATGGTGAAAGAAATGCAAATGCCACTCCTTTCCTTTCCATGCCATGCTGGAAGGAAGGCAGCGTTCAGGAGAATTAAAATGTTTCCCGAAGTCTCCTGAACTTGAACACAGTATTTTGCGTTGAACAAATTTGTTTCTAAATCCATGTCGTTACACACCGCATCACCACTAGCTAAAGAAGTGCTGGGTTGCTCCCCGAAAATATCTGATCTACAAGCTCGAGCTTGTAGATCTGCTATTTTTCAATAGCTAAAGTATAACATAATGCTTTAAAACACCAAGAGGGGTTCCCAGTGCCCAAAATGGGTTTTTAATAACCGCATCTCATTCTCTGCCTCTACAGACGGTTACGTTGAAGAAGGACGACATTCAGCAGATGAACCCTCCTAAGTTCTACCAAGCCAGCGACATGGCCAACCTCACCTTCCTCAACGAGGCCAGCGTTCTGGAAAACCTGCGCAGCCGCTACGCTAACATGAGGATCTATGTAAGGTCCCCGAGCACCACACACAACTAATATCAGCCGCTACGCTAACATGAGGATCTATGTAATGTCCCCGAGCACCACACACAACTAATATCAGCCGCTACGCTAACATGAGGATCTATGTAAGTTCCCCGAGCTAGCACACACAACTAATATCAGCCGCTACGCTAACATGAGGATCTATGTAAGGTCCCCGAACAGCACACACAACTATCAGCCCCTACGCTAACATGAGGATCTAGGTAAGGTCCCCGAGCAGCACACACGACTAATATCAGCCGCTACGCTAACATGAGGATCTAGGTAAGGTCCCCGAGCAGCACACACGACTAATATCAGCCGCTACGCTAACATGAGGATCTTCTATGTAAGGTCCCCGAGCAGCACACACGACTAATATCAAGCACATGTAGTGCTGAAAAGTTACACATTCATTTAAAACAGTGTTGTTTTCGTCGACTATACCTTTTTTCACCGACAAAAACTAAATGGGAACTAAATGAAAAGTAAACTATGATGACTAAAACTATAAGACTAGATATACTGACAATTTCGTCAACAAATAAAAACTAGACTAAAATGTTAGGAAGGGACTAGTGGAGATCCAGTATAAGTAATTTAATTAGTTGCATGTGCGACGCGTTGTGAGCTTGTAGATCGGCTATTACGACAGCATCAAGGTCCGCCAAAATACATTTTAGTCGACTAAATTACATGTAGATGTAGTCGACTAAAATCTTATGATATTTAGTCGACTAAAACTAGACTAACACTAAAACATTCCAGGTGACTGAAATGTGACTGAAACTAAATGAAAACTATATTGAAGAGACTATATGACTAAAACTAAAATCAAAATGTGCTGCCAAAAACAACACTGCGTTAAAAATGCTATTGTTCATTTGATTATGGGTCTTTTTGTATATTTCTGGTGGGTCTATACTTGACACACACAGGGATACCCAGGGAAAGAGATTGAGAGAGAGAGAGGGGATTACATTTCTTACAACAACCAGGACCAGGTCATGACCTAAATCTATAACAACCAGGACCAGGTCATGACCTAAATCTATAAACGTGTGACTTTACAAGCACACAAAGAACCCCTTTTCCACCGGTTGGTTCCCAATGGGAACCGGTTCGCTTCTTTTTGGTTTATAGTCCATGAGCCAGAGCTCTCTTTTCATTGTTTTATATTGCTGTGCTCTACTGCAGGGGCTTTCAACTGATTATGAACCAGGGACCACCACTCTGACTGAGAATCAACCTGTTGTGTTGGGAGGAGGGGGATATGGGCGTGGGGGTGTGGGGGGAAATTAACCTTCCATATTAAACTCATGATGCTGTTCATTGCAACTTATGCATGACGAGCAGTGAGCAGACATTACATTGAGTATGGGCATATTTCTTTATAATGGTGACTCAACCAGGCAATCCGGTATACCTACAGGTATGTACTTTCCCTTGAAATTAGTAGTTGAATGAAGTAGTTCTTGGCGTCCGACTTCCCAGTAACTGACAACAATGACGTGTCATCGAACGCCTACAGAATACTTTCCTACGTACTAAATGCATGGTCAGGGACCACATGCCATACCTCCACGGACCACCAGTGGTCCACGGACCACCAGTTGAAAACCCCTGCTCTACTGTCTTTGTTTTACTCTGTTCAGCACTTTGGTCAGCTTTGGCTGTTGTGAAGGTGCTATACAAATAAAGTTTGATTTGATTTGATTTGATAATAATCCATAATTCCCCATGTATGGTCTGTGTCTCCTCCAACATACAGACCTACTCAGGCCTCTTCTGCGTGACCATCAACCCGTACAAGTGGCTTCCGATCTACGGCGCCAAGGTGGCCCAGATCTACAAGGGACGGAAACGCAACGAGGTTCCTCCTCACCTGTTCTCCGTCTCCGACAACGCCTACCACGACATGATGATGGGTGAGGAGGGGGGGGGGAGTACTCAATTTCTTTACTTAAAGGACCACTTCACCACTTTTCAACCTATCTTCATATAATAGGTCCTCACTAATAATCATAATAAAATGGCACAATTTATTTTACTCAGTCTGTGTCTCATAGCAGTTTAGAAACCGTCCTCCAGTGACATCATCATTAGGATGATTTCTTTTTTTAAACAAGATTTTTTTTACAAAAAGATTTTCATTATCGTGACAACGATGGCTTCCATTTTCGCATTGCAACTTTTCAGGACTAGAAAGCCCTATCGATGATGTCACTGGAAGACGGTTTCTGAACTGCCCACAGCCCTCCTATGAGACACAGACCAAGTAGAAAAACATTGCGCCATTTTTTCATGATTATTAGTGAGGACCTAGTATATGAAGATAGGTTGAAAAGTGGTGAAGTGGTCCTTTAAGTAAAAGTATACCAATACTGCAATTTAGAACTACTTTGAGGTAAAAGTACGGAATTGGAAATGTACTTGAGTAAAAGTACAAAAGTATATCAGCATCAAAAAGTAAAAGTACTCTCATTGCAGAATGTCCCATTTCACAATTTCAAAATGTGTACAAAATCTTTTGAAATAGCCGACCTACAAGCTCACAATGCGTCGCGATGCGACGCATTGTGAGCTTGTAGATCTGCTATTTCCAAATGACCAAAATGTATATAGGGCTGGAGTGGTTAATGGATGTTTTCTAATCAAATATCTCCGGCCCGGACGGTTAGCTCAACCAACGGCCTTTACCTCGTGTCACTCCCCATCTTTCTCCCCATTTCCTGTCTGTCTACTGTTAAAGGGCTACTTTTCACCACTTTTCAGCCTATCTTCATATAATAGGTCCTCACTAATAATCATGAAAAAATGGCGCAATGTTTTTCTACTCGGTCTGTGTCTCATAGGAGGGCTGTGGGCAGTTCATAAACAGTCTTCCAGTGACATCATCGATGGGGAATACAAGCTAATAGAAACTGCAGGCTTTCTAGTCCTGAAAAGTTGCAAGTTTCTAAACTGCCCACAGCCCTCGTATGAGACACAGACTGAGTAGAAAAAAATCTAATTTTTTATGATTATTAGTGAGGACCTATTATATGAAGATAGGTTGAAAAGTGGTGAAGTGGTCCTTTAACTATCAATAAAGGCATATAAAAAGCCCCCCCCCCCAAAAAAAAAAAAAAACACAAAAATACAATCTTCACAGTAACTAGTAACTAAGTTTTCAAATAAATGTAGTGGAGTAAAAGTACAATATTTGGATCCAAAATGTAGTGAAGTAGAAGTGAAAGTATCGTGTAAAAAAAAAGGTCAAATTCCTCAACTACAGTACTTAAGTAAATGTATTTTGTTACTTTCCACCACTGGGAAAGGAGGGGGGGGGGGTTAAGTGATAGAGAGACAAGGCTGTTGAACATTTTGGCGCTTGTAAAGGAGTTCACGGAGGCCAGACAACATCATCATGGTTATGGATGGATGGACGACAGAGAAATACACCAGGGAGGTTGTTGTAAAGAGATGAGATAAACATGTCATTGGCAGAGCTGATGGCTATATGGGTGAGGTGCATGTTTGGGAATTATTATTGGGCTGCATGCTGCGTGGTGATTTGTCCATGAGGGAGCGGAAAATACTTTGGAAGTCGTTATGTGGTCTCCAGGGAGGGATCACAGCTGTCTAGCCTGTCTGCGCGCTTAGCATCGCCCTGTCTGCGCGCGCTATAGCATCGCCCTGTCTGCGCGCGCTATAGCATCGCCCTGTCTGCGGCGCTATAGCATCGCCCTGTCTGCGCGCTAGCATCGCTATACGACAGGCCTTTTGCTGAGTGAGGATAGGAAGCGTCAACAGGCCGCCTCGGATCGGCTCAAGAGGAAATCATTCAGTAATTATCCATCTGTCCTTTTAACTCGTTCTGGACGGGGACGGGGACGTGGGGGAACCCCCTTTTTGGTGTTTTTTAACCCATTCTGACCTGAGATCAGATTCATACGAGGTTTCCGACTGGACACACACTGGTCTGATGAACCCATTCTGACCTGAGATCAGATTCTAAAAATGTCAGTCGTTCTTCGATTTTTCAAAAATAGCAGACCTACAAGCTCGTAGCGCGCCACTCGGTGGCGCGATATGAGCTTGTAGATCTGCTATTTTTCAATAGCTAAAGCATAACATGATGCTGACACCAAAATGGGTGCCCGGTCAGAATGGGTTAAAGCATTATGTCATGCTTTAGCTGTTGAAAAAAAGCAGATCTACAAGCTCGTATAGCGCGGCACTCTGCTATTTTTTGAAAGAAATCCTGAAATTGTGGCGCAAATCTGGAATATGTATATTCTTTCAGAGCGAACGTCCTTAACTCAAATCTTTGCTTCTGGTGGGGGTCCCTAGCTGGAACAACATATTTTCAGATGGGGGGGGGGGGGGGTCGGCGGCCAATTACGTATATTTTTTGGGGGTCCTTGACATGAAAAAGGTTGAGCACCACAGTGTCATAGAAACACAGGTTTTTCATGAAACCTTTACAATTTTCAAGACATATTTTGTAGAATCGTCGTCAGGTCTAAATGGGTTAATGCCCTCTCCTCTTTCTCTCTCTCTCTCCACAGAGCATGAAAACCAGTCTATGCTGATCACGTAAGTGAAATGCTGTGTTCCATCATGCACAAAGAACCTTTTGACTTGGACTTTAGCATCTGTTACGACCTACAGTAAGCCTGGCCTAAAGGTAGGATAAGTGACATTTATTTTATACAATAATTCTCTAATAAATAGCTCTATATTCTAATAAATAGAGTATATATAGAGTGTTTGTTCAGGAGTCACCCTGTCTCTCGCTCTTTCGTGAGCAGAAAATGCATTTTTGAGTCAAAATACCAATTTCATCCAATCAGGAGAGAGAACTCACACGGGACACGGAGGAAGCAGAATGAGTATACTCTCTCCTGATTGGCTGAAATTGGCAAAACACCTGAAAATGTATTATCTTATCTGTTAACAAGCTGGAGAGACTGCAGGAGACTTTAACCTTTTAACTTATTTTTGTTTAAAAAAAAAAGAAATAAATCACTTACCCTACCTTTAAGATCAGACTTTAACCTGATCTTAACCTGCCTCATTCATATTCATGAGTATAATGTATGAAATTAAACCAAGTTTCTTCCTCCTCATCAGGGATCAATAATATAATATATAATAATAATATATATCACATGTAGATATATAATATATATAATATATAATAATATGTAAGTCAGGTGGCTTTTTCTATGAAGCCAATGTCGACAATGCATTATTAACCCATTCTGAACGGGCACCCATTTTGTTGTTAGCATCATGTTATGCTTTAGCTATTGAAAAATAGCAGATCTACAAGCTCATATCGCGCCACCGAGTGGCGCGATACGAGCTTGTAGATCTGCTATTTTTGAAAAATCGAAGAGCGACTGACATTTCTAGAATCTGATCTCAGGTCAGAATGGGTTAATCAGACCAGTGTGTGTCCAGTGGAAACCTCGTATGAATCTGATCTCAGGTCAGAATGGGTTAACACACTTTTAATCCCCCCCCCCCTCCCCCCCCTGCAGTGGAGAATCTGGTGCCGGGAAAACTGAGAACACTAAAAAAGTTATCCAGTATTTTGCCAATGTCGGAGCAACCGGGAACAAAGTGTCGGACTCCAAGGCAAGTGTTTTAGTGCGTGTGTGTGTGTGTGTGCGTGTGCGTGCGCGTGCATGTGTACGTGAAATTGTTTGCTATCCTTTTGTTGTCTTAACACTGGTGTGTTCTACAGGGTTCTCTGGGTCTAGAAGACCAGATCATCCAAGCCAACCCAGTCCTCGAGGCCTTTGGCAACGCCAAGACCACCAGGAACAACAACTCATCACGTTTTGTAAGGACACACACACACACACACACACACACACACACACACACACACACACACACACACACACACACACAATCTTTGCCTATTTGATGCGTCACAGTGAATGGCATGCAGAATATGACATTCAATACAAACGCTTAATCCTCAACAAATTCCTCACAATTCCTGTGTTTTTTTTTCGTCTTTCTGGATTCCAGGGAAAGTTTATCCGCATCCACTTTGGGCCGACAGCGAAGCTAGCCGGTGCTGACATTGAGAGCTGTGAGTGGGCTTACTGGCTTTATTCTTTTTATTACAATGTTATTATAGTGAGGTAAGGACCCAAACGCAGAACAGCCAGGCATCGTAGGGTTCAGAACCATGAATTGGTGTTTTAATACAGAAGACAGGTGAACATGAACAACTTAAAACAGGTGACAGGATACAATGACTCAACAAGGACTGACTGGGGAACAAGACTGATATACACATGAGGGTGGTTGATTACAAAATGAGACACAGCTGGAGCACACAAACATAGAACCATGAAAACTAGACCAGGGAACAATATATAGAAATACAAGACCTAGACTGTACAATAAATGACAAAAGTCTGTGACTGTGACAGTTATAAGGTGTTTATCAGTAGCAGCAGCAGCACATAGTTTAGCAAATAGTTTAGATTATACGGTCCTTACACCACACCGACCTCAGGTTAATGAAAAAATATAATTATAGACATGTTTGCTTGCTCTTCTGTAAAGATTGATATTTGTGGGTTGCAAGTTTTTTGGGGGGTTTGGGCTTACATGAGCCCTATAAGCAACTTCCAGTTTTTTGTATTATTGTTTAAACCAGTGGTTCTCAAACATTTTCATGTCAAGGACCCCCAAAGTAATGTATATGTAGCCGTTAAAATGTTACAAAAATATTCCACATTTTGCACTTTTTTGACCTTTTTGAAAATAGCCGACATAATGGGTTTGAAGTGCTCATGTGGCCTATAGTCCACTGGTTCCCAAACAGTGGTCCGGGACCCATTTGTGGGTCGCAGGAACATTGTTAAGGGTCCCTTTATTTTTTTGTTCCCTACATTTGGTTTTTAATTATTATTTCAAAACATTTTCAAAAAAACGTTCCCAAAGAAAGGCAAAACCTTTCATGAATTAAAGCAAAGATTTATTTTTTAGTGACTTCACGAAAAATCTAAGAAATTCCATAAATTAGAAGAAAAATAAGTAGTGAAAATCACACCTGTGTGAACTGAGCGGTGCAACAGTATTATACTGTACTTCTCGTACTGTATTGTACTGTACTGTACAAGCCCTCCTCCCTGGCGTCTGTGTGTGTGTGTGTGTGTGTGTGTGTGTGTGTGTGTGTGTGTGTGTGTGTGTGTGTGTGTGTGTGTGTGTGTGTGTGTGTGCGTGTGCGTGTGTGTGTGTGTGTCAGATCTGCTGGAGAAGTCCAGAGTGATCTCCCAGCAGCCTGCAGAGAGAGGATACCACATCTTCTACCAGCTTCTATCTGGGAAGAAGCCACAACTCTTAGGTAAAAATGGACGTCAGTCAGTGGCGTGCACAGATAGACACTAGGAGGTGCTAGAGCACCCCCTGCCCTTTTGGCAATGTGATCTTAAAAAAAAAAAAAACGTTTACTTTTTTTTCTTAATTTGTAGTGTGTGGACCATGCGGTGACATTGATCAATTCTTGATAAAACGCTTCTACTATATTATTTAGGGCCCCACAATCTAAAGCTATGTTTCTATGTCAGTGGTTCTTCGATTAACCCATTCTGACCGGGCACCCATTTTGGTTTTGGCATCATGTTATGCTTTAGCTATTTAAAAATAGCAGATCTACAAGCTCATATCGCGCCACCGAGTGGCGCGATACGAGCTTGTAGGTCTGCTATTTTTTGAAAAATCGAAGAACGACTGACATTTTTAGAATCTGATCTCAGGTCAGAATGTGTTCATCAGGACCAGTGTGTGTCCGGCGGAAACCTCGTATGAATCTGATCTCAGGTCAGAATGGGTTAAAAAAGAATAGCAGACCTACAAGCTCTAAATGTCTGTGCACGCCACTGACGTCAGTGTTGATTTCGTCGGCTAAAACTAAGACGAAAAATGTTCGTCGACTACCTTTTTCCACTGAGGAAAACTAAATGGAATCTATAAATGAAAACTAAAGCTATGATGAATAAAACTGAGACTAAATATATTGACAATTTCGTCAACAAATACAAACTAGGCTACATTTTTAGGAAGGGACTAGTGGACAAGAGATCCAGTATAAGGCATTTTACACTTGGTTGCATGCTGAAAATAGCAGATCTACAAGCTCACAACGCGTCGATTGGCTATTTTCAGCAAGTGGAAAAAAAAACTGTCATTACGACGGCATCAATTCAAGGCCCGTGACTAAATCCCCTGTAGATTCAGTCGACTAAAATCTTATGATATTTAGTCGACTAAAACTAAACTAACACTAAAACAGTTGTAACAGCTAATGGGGATCCTAAATAAACTAAGAAAAGCAAAGCAAAGTTACCATGTTTACCCAGGGTAACTGGACTAAGCTCAATAACTTGTTTACAGCCAGGCCATGCTCATAGAACATTTCATGGTAGGGGTTCAATGCCTTGCTCAAGGGCACTTCAGCGGTGGTGATTTTAACGTGCCGGTCCGGGGTTACGAACTAGCGACCTTCCGGTATCAAGACCGCTCCGCAAACCGTTCGGCCTCCGCTGCCCACAAACTAAACTAAACTAAACTGCTAATGTCAATGGTTGCGTCTCCTCAGAGGCGCTGCTGCTGCTCCAGGACCCGTCTCGGTATGAGTGGGTGTGTCAGGGTGTCACCGTGGTGGAGAACATGGACGACGGAGAGGAGCTGCTGCTCACAGATGTGAGTGTATTCTAATATAGGACGCATTCTGAAATGGAGCCACATGGTGGCGACATTGCTCTATGTTTGCTCTTGTGTGGAAGATTGTATCCGCTTTTATTATGTTAGTTAGTTAGTTAGTTAGTTAGTTAGTTAGTTTATTTATCTCAGTCATTTACAGTACAGTTGAACATTCAGAATGAGGTGCCGAAGCTTATTATGCCCACCTTATTAATGGTTCAAATAATAAAAGGGAAAAAAGAACAGAAAAAAACAAAAACAAGAACAATATAGCAATGGGAAAAACTGATTCTCTATATAGTGCTGAGCTTCTTATATACCAATGATGAACAGAAAATACATATTTGGCTTATATGCCTTATACTAGTTACGCCCACAAACATTTTAGCTTTTTTAAATCGTGCTTATATATTTGAAGTGGTTGCTTCAAATATAGTGTATATTTTTATTATTGTTTACTTTTACTGCATATGTGTGTGACGTGACGTGTGTGTGTGTGTGTGTGTGTGTGTGTGTGTGTGTGTGTGTGTGTGTGTGTGTGTGTGTGTGTGTGTGTGTGTGTGTGTGTGTGTGTGTGTGTGTGTGTGTGTGTCGCTCGGTAGGAAGCCTTTGATGTGCTGGGCTTCACCTCCGAGGAGAAGATGAGCATCTACAAGCTGACTGGAGGCATCATGCACTTTGGAAACATGAAGTTCAAACAGAAACCCAGAGAGGAGCAGGCTGACGTGGACTCAACTGAGGGTACACTGTTCTCTCTCTCTCTCTCTCTCTCTCTCTCTCTCTCTCTCTCTCTCTCTCTCAACCCCCCCCCCCCCACTGCTCTGATCTTCCTCACTTGATTGTGTATCCTTTGGCCTTTTGAGTGGTGCAACCACTCCTATAGACAGCTATGTGTGTCCCTGGGTCTGTCCCTGGGTCTGTCCCTGGGTCCATGGGTCTGTCCCTGGGTCTGTCCCTGGGTCCATGGGTCTGTCCCTGGGTCTGTCCCTGGGTCCATGGGTCTGTCCCTGGGTCCATGGGTCTGTCCCTGTGTCCCTGGGTCTGTCCGAGCACGAAAATAGCGATATAGCGTTTGTTCACTGTTGCACAGCCTAAGACACAGACACACACACACACACACACACACACACACACACACACAAAAGCCAGGGAGGAGGGCTCCCGGCTTGTACAGTACAGTACAGTACAGTACAGTACAGTACAGTACAGTACAGTACAGTACAGTACAGTACAGTACAGTACAGTACAGTACAGTACAGTACAGTATCTTTGTCTCCCCTATAGTGGCTGACAAGGTCGCCCACCTCATGGCCATCAACTCTGGAGAGCTGCAGAAAGGCATCACCCGACCCCGGGTCAAGGTTGGCAACGAGTTTGTGACCAAAGGTATTATTAACATTTCAGAATTATTTGATATAAAAATGATTATTATTTATTTTGTATTACTTTTATTTTGAGGGGCAGGGTGATCCCACACCGCCACCGCATCAATTGTGTGAGTCGAATGTTCGATTTTTAACCCATTTTGTGCGCGAACCCCTTTTGGTGTTAGCATTATGTTATGCTTTAGCTATTGAAAAATAGCAGACCTACAAGCTCGTAGCGCGCCACTCGGTGGCGCGCTACGAGCTTGTAGGTCTGCTATTTTTGAAAAATCGAAGAACGACTGACATAGAAACATAGCTTTTTCAGAAAACTCAGTCATGATGTAGAAGACATTTTTTAGAATCTGATCTCAGGTCAGAATGACAATTATACACTGTGTCTGTCCACAGGTCAGAAACAGGACCAGTGTGTGTACTCCAGAGTTTTACACTTTGTCTGTTCATACAGGTCAGAATCAGGACCAGTGTGTGTACTCCATAGTTTTACACTTTGTCTGTTCATACAGGTCAGAACCAGGACCAGTGTGTGTACTCCATAGTTTTACACTTTGTTCTGTCCACAGGTCAGAACCAGGACCAGTGTGTGTACTCCATAGTTTTACACTTTGTTCTGTCCACAGGTCAGAACCAGGACCAGTGTGTGTACTCCATAGTTTTACACTTTGTTCTGTCCACAGGTCAGAACCAGGACCAGTGTGTGTACTCCATCGGCGCTCTGGCCAAAGCCGTTTACGACCGGATGTTCAAGTGGATGGTCGCTCGCATCAACAGGACACTGGACACCAAGATGCAGCGCCAGTACTTCATAGGAGTTCTGGACATCGCTGGCTTTGAGATCTTCGAGGTAATATCATGTAAAAGGATGGATAGGGCATAGGGGAGTGGAGGGATGAGTCCAGTACTTCATAGGAGTTCTGGACATCGCTGGCTTTGAGATCTTCGAGGTAATACCATGTAAAAGGATGGATAGAGGAGAGGAGTAGGTATAGAATGATGGAGCATGAGTAGACGGCCTGATAGATCTGTGACTATTGTCTCAAACTGATGGAAGGCTTGCTAATTTGGTTAACCCCTTCTGACCTGAGATCAGATTCACACGAGGTTTCCACTGGACACACACTGGTCTGATTAACCCATTCTGACCTGAGATCAGATTCTAAAAATGTCAGTCGTTCTTCGATTTTTCAAAAAATAGCAGACCTACAAGCTCGTATCGCGCCACTCGGTGGCGCGATACGAGTTTGTAGATCTGCTATTTTTCAATAGCTAATAGCTAAAATGTAGATACATAGATAATGGATTATGCTGTGTAATGTATAAATGCATGGATACATTGTCTCACACATTCACCTAGCCCCACCTAATCTATTCTCAAAGCTGGGGAAGCGTCCTCAGGTCCACAGCTTCTCTCTAAAAATGCACTTTGTGCCATTTTAATACAGCAATGTACCGGACAGAGTAACTTCTTCTACTGCGCCGGCATTTCCGGGGTCAACTTGGATGCATTTTTTATTTCATGAAAAGAATAGTGCATTTTAGAGAGAAGCTGGGGAACTGAGACGCTTCCCAGACTTTACCTTAAGGTCTAGCAGGCTTTGTCTCAGTGAGTAGTTACGTCGTTTTGTTTATTTTTTGGGGAATTCTAAAGCCTCGCAACGGCTGTGGGAAAATTGCTACAGAGCAGTGGATGGGTGTCCGGCAGGGCGTCAGTGAGAGACTGACCAGGGCTAACATCCACCCACCTCTCCCTTAGCCTCTGTCCTAGCCTCTCTGACGCCCTGGACCAGGGCTAACATCCACCCACCTCTCCCTTAGCCTCGGTCCTAGCCTCTCTGACGCCCTGGACCAGGGCTAACATCCACCCACCTCTCCCTTAGCCTCGGTCCTAGCCTCTCTGACGCCCTGGACCAGGGCTAACATCCACCCACCTCTCCCTTAGCCTCTGTCCTAGCCTCTCTGACGCCCTGGACCAGGGCTAACATCCACCCACCTCTCCCTTAGCCTCGGTCCTAGCCTCTCTGACGCCCTGGACCAGGGCTAACATCCACCCACCTCTCCCTTAGCCTCGGTCCTAGCCTCTCTGACGCCCTGGACCAGGGCTAACATCCACCCACCTCTCCCTTAGCCTCGGTCCTAGCCTCTCTGACGCCCTGGACCAGGGCTAACATCCACCCACCTCTTCCTCAGCCTCGGTCCTAGCCTCTCTGACGCCCTGGACCAGGGCTAACATCCACCCACCTCTCCCTTAGCCTCGGTCCTAGCCTCTCTGACGCCCTGGACCAGGGCTAACATCCACCCACCTCTCCCTTAGCCTCGGTCCTAGCCTCTCTGATGCCCTGGACCAGGGCTAACATCCACCCACCTCTCCCTTAGCCTCGGTCCTAGCCTCTCTGATGCCCTGGACCAGGGCTAACATCCACCCACCTCTCCCTTAGCCTCGGTCCTAGCCTTGCTCATCTGGACCAGGGCTAACATCCACCCACCTCTTCCTCAGCCTCGGTCCTAGCCTTGCTCATCTGGACCGCCCACCACACTAAACAAACTGACCACATTCCCGGTGCGCATTTCCGAACGCACCCGTAGTAGTCCAACAGAGTGACCTCTGACCTCTTCCTTGACCTGTGGTTTGTAGTTCAACAGAGTGACCTCTGACCTCTTCCTTGACCTGTGGTTTGTATAGTTCAACAGCTTCGAGCAGCTGTGCATCAACTTCACCAACGAGAAGATGCAGCAGTTCTTCAACCACCACATGTTCGTCCTGGAACAGGAGGAGTACAAGAAGGAGGGCATCGACTGGACCTTCATCGACTTTGGCCTGGACCTCCAGGCCTGCATCGACCTTCTGGAGAAGGTACCGCATCCATCCATCCATCCATCCATTCCTCCATCCATTCATCTGACCCTAACCCTGGACCTTCTCCTGCATCGACCTGCTGGAGAAGGTCATTTTACACTTGTTTGCATGCTGAAAATATTTTCATAAAGTGAAAAACAATAGTCATTGCGATGGCATCGAGGCCTGCCAAAATACATTTTGTTCGACTAAATCAACTGTACATTTAATCGACTAAAATCTTATGATATTTAGTCGACTAAAACTAAATGAAAACTATTCATTCAGACTGTATGACTAAAACTAAACATCTAAATTTGCTGCCCAAAAGCAACACTGCATCCACGACCCGCCCAGATTATTTTAGTGGAAAAAAGTGAATTGATTTTGTAAAACTCCTCCCTCCCTCCTTCCTTCCTTCTCCCATGTGTTCCATCCCATGTGTGCCATCCCATGTGTTCCATCCCATGTGTTCCGTCCCATGTGTTCCATCCCATGTGTTCCATCCCATGTGTTCCATCCCATGTGTTCCATCCAGCCCATGGGCGTCTTCTCCATCCTGGAGGAGCAGTGTGTGTTCCCCAAGGCCACAGACTGCACCTTCAAGGCAGCTCTCTATGAGAACCACCTGGGCAAGTCCAGCTGCTTCCTCAAGCCTAAGCCCGGGGGGAAGAAGGGCCCGGAGGCCACCTTTGAGCTGGTCCACTACGCTGGTACTGTGAGTATACCTGACTGTAGCTGGTCCATTACGCTGGCACTGTGAGTATACCTGACTGTAGCTGGTCCACTACGCTGGCACTGTGAGTATACCTGACTGTAGCTGGTCCATTACGCTGGCACTGTGAGTATACCTGACTGTAGCTGGTCCACTACGCTGGCACTGTGAGTGTACCTGACTGTAGCTGGTCCATTACGCTGGTACTGTGAGTGTACCTGACTGTAGCTGGTCCATTACGCTGGTACTGTGAGTATACCTGACTGTAGCTGGTCCATTACGCTGGTATACTGTGAGTATACCTGTACCTGCGATTACGACTTTTACTTGTAACAAAGTAGTTCTAAATTGCAGTATTAGTACCTTTACTTAACCCATTCTGACCTGAGATCAGATTCAAAAAATGTTCTTCTACATCCTGACAGTTTTCTGAAAAAGCTATGTTTCTATGTCAGTCGTTCTTTGATTTAAAAAAAAATAGCAGACCTACAAGCTCGTAGCGCGCCACTCGGTGGCGCGCTATGAGCTTGTAGATCTGCTGTTTTTCAATAGCTAAAGCATAGCATAATGCTAACACCAAAAGGGGTTAAGTAAAACAATTGAGTACTTTTTCCCCACCCACTGCTATCCATCTAGGTGGGCTACAACATCACGCACTGGCTGGAGAAGAACAAGGACCCTCTGAACGACACGGTGACGGGCCTGTTCCAGAAGTCCTCCATGTCTCTGTTGAACCAGCTGTTCCACGAGGACGAGGCCGCCGCGGGAGGGGCCAAGAAACAGAAGAAAGGCTCCTCCTTCCAGACCGTGTCCAACTTCTACAGGGTATACACTTTACAAATTTACAATGACACATTTTTTAGCAGACGCTCTTAATCCAGAGTGGCTTACGTTAAGCAAGGACAGAAAGCATAGCAATACGTCACATACATTAAAAAGTAGTAGTCATGATGAAACATGCGTATACTGTAAAGTGCTATGACGACATGAAATGCCATTCTAGTGCTGTCTATGTAACATGCTATAAGTCTGTATAAAATGCTATCTAAGTCTACGTAAAGTGCTTATCTAAGGGGCTAAGTAAAATTGAATAAATCTTATCAACAGTCAATTAGTACCAACGAGGTCAACTAGTGGATTCACCCATTTAATTTCTTAACCCATTTAGGCCTGACGTCGAAATTAAAACAATTTTCAATCTAAATTCTATATCATGACAGTTTTCTGAAAAAGAAAAACATGTTTCTATGTCAGTGTGGTGCTCAATATGTTATGTCAAGGACCCCAAAAATTATATGTAATTGGCCTCTGACCCCCATCTGAAAATATGTTGTTCCAGGGACCCCCCCCCCCCAGAAGCAAAGATTAAGTTAAAAACGTTCGTTCTGAAAAAATACATATTCAAAGTTTTGCGCCACATTTTCATGATCTTTCAAAAATAGCAGACCTACAAGTTCATAGCGCGGCACTCGGTGCAGCGCTATGTGCTTGTGCTTAAAACCCTGAATGGGTTAAAGCCCTAGTGTACAGACAGAGCTGTATGTTCACATACAATAGGGACACATGAACTCACAGGTGCCACATTTGTCCATCCATCCATCCATCTTCAACCGCTTATCCGTAGTCGGGTCGCGGGGGCAACAGCTCCACCAGAGAGCTCCAGACTTCCCTCTCCAGAGCAACATTAGCGACTTCCTCCTGGGGGATTCCGAGACGTTCCAAGGCCAGTGAGTCGATGTATTTCCTCCAACTGCGCCTTGGTCTTCCCCCGGGGTCTCCTCCCAGTGGGACGTGGTCCTTGGTCTGCCCCCCGGGGTCTCCTCCCAGTGTGACGTGGTCCTTGGTCTGCCCCCTGGGGTCTCCTCCCAGTGGGACGTGGTCCTTGGTCTGCCCCGGGGTCTCCTCCCAGTGGGACGTGGTCCTTGGTCTGTCCCGGGGTCTCCTCCCAGTGGGACGTGGTCCTTGGTCTGCCCCGGGGTCTCCTCCCAGTGGGACGTGATCCTTGGTCTTCCCTGGGGTCTCCTCCCAGTGGAACGTGGTCCTTGGTCTGCCCCGGGGTCTCCTCCCAGTGGGACGTGGTCCTTGGTCTGCCCCGGGGTCTCATCCCAGTGGGACGTGGTCCTTGGTCTGCCCCGGGGTCTCCTCCCAGTGGGACGTGCGTCGAGGACCTCCCTATAGGGAGGCGCCCGAGAGGCATCCTAACCAGATGCCCGAACCACGTCAGCGGACTCCTTTCCAGGCGAAGAATCAGCGACTCTACTCCGAGTCTCTCTCGTGTGACTGAACTTCTCACCCTATTCATGTCCCTTTTTCTTGCCACGACAGGAGCAGCTGAACAAGTTGATGAGCACCTTGCGAAGCACGGCGCCTCACTTCGTCCGCTGCATCGTGCCCAACGAGTTCAAGCAGTCAGGTCAGTGTCCGTTGGAAGTGGTGGGGCGACTGTGGCTCAGGAGGTAGAGCAATGATCCATGGGTCGGCGGTTCGAATCCCGGCTCCTCCTGTCTACATGTCGAAGTGTCCTTGGGCAAGACACTGAACCCCGAATTGCCCCCGATGTGCTAGTTGGTACCTTGCATGGCTTCCGCTGCAATCGGTGTATGAATGTGTGTGTGAATGGGTGAATGTAATGCACAATCTATGTAAAGCGCCTTGGATAAAGGCGCTATATAAATGCACCATTTACCATTTAGTGTTGATTTCGTCGACTAATACTATGACGAAACATGTCCGTCGACTATACCTTTTTTCCACTGACGAAAACTAAATAAAAACGAAGCCATGACTAAAACCGTGACGTCGTCAAATAAAAACTAGACTACAATGTTAGGAAGGGACTAGTGGACAAGAGATCCAGTAGAAGTAAAAGACACGTTATTTTACACTCGATTGCATGCTGAAAAAAGCAGATCTACAAGCTACGAGTGTAAAATTCTGCCACTATACGACGGCATCAAGGCCCGCCAAAATACATTTTAGTCGACTAAACTAAATCACCCGTAGATTTAGTCGACAAAAATCTTATATTCAGTCGACTAAAACTAGAATACTAAAACCTTCCGGGCTACTAAAACTAAATGAAAACTAGTCGAGACAAATTTGCTGCCAAATAACACTGATTGGAAGCCACTGCATATTTCAGAGCGGTCTGGTATTTGTCCCTCGTCAAGTATTTCTAATTCCACCGGTTGCACCGCTAGAAAGATAAACTTCACTTTCTATATATAAAAAAAAAAAGAGATTTTGAATAACTCTAATGGCAGCCAAAATGAATACTGGACAACTCACCCCGGTGCTTGCCCGTTTTTCCTCCCGGAATTTTCACCAGTGAGGGGGGATAACTTTGTAATATGCTATTGGCTTGGTTTGTATTCTTTTTGGAAAAATATAAAAAGATACTCCTCTGGAAAGGCTATATTATTTTACTTATATTGACCCTATAAACAATTTAGTATTATTTAGTATTATGTAAGGTTTTGCCCACTCAAATGGTACCTCGTCAGATAATCCCCGCATAGCCTAAAACAACTTCTGTGAACAGACTTCACTGTAGTGGCTTTTCATCAATTATATTTGTACTTAGGGCTGTTCTGCTGTCATGAAAGTTTATAGTTTAGCCCATTCTGACCGGGCACCCATTTTGGTGTCAGCATCATGTTATGCTTTAGCTATTTAAAAATAGCAGATCTACAAGCTCATATCGCGCCACCGAGTGGCGCGATACGAGCTTGTAGGTCTGCTATTTTTGAAAAATCTGTGTTGGTTTGGCCCAAGCAGGTGTGACCGATAACTACCTGATCCTGCACCAGCTGGCCTGTAACGGCGTGTTGGAGGGCATTCGGATCTGCAGGAAGGGTTTCCCCAACAGACTACAGTACCCAGAATTCAAACAAAGGTCTGGTTCCTTTAAGTTTACCCACTGTTACACCGACTCCCCATCTCTCTCTCTCTCTCTCCGTTTCGCTATCGACAAAGTCATGAAAAGCCCCCAAAACATATCTTCTCGTTCATTATGTTCACTGACCAGCCCTGTATATGACTCACTCAAAACAACATCATTCTCTCCCAGGTACCACATCCTGAACCCCAACGTGATGCCCAAGGGATTCGTTGACAACAAGAAGGCCTCGGAGCTGCTCCTGGGCTCCATAGACCTTGACCAGATGGAGTATCGTATCGGACACACCAAGGTACGTCTGAGCTGCTCCTGGGCTCCATAGACACCAAGGTACGTATGGGCTCCATAGACCGTGACCAGATGGAGTATCATATCGGACACACCAAGGTAACGCCACTGTTATCACCAGCCATCTTTGTATAAACTTTATTTTACTTTAGTAAAATAAAGTTTGTATTGGGTGTGAATGTATTTTTACATTCACCCTGAAACACCTAACCCATTCTGGACGGGAACCCCTTTTGGTGTTTTGAGCATTAGGTTATACATAAGCAATTGAAAAACAGCAGATCTACAAGCTCATAGCGCTTGAAAAATCTTGAAAATGTGGTGTTAAATCTTTGATTAGAAATTCTTTCAGAGCGAACGTTTCTAAGTCAAGTCTTTTGCGTCTGGGGGGGTCCCTGGAACAACATATTTTCAGATGGGGGTCGGCGGCCAATTTCATATAATTTTTGGGGTCCTTGACATGAAATAGTTAGAGAACCACTGATATAGAAAGGTTTTTCAGAAAACTGACATGACATTTTGTAGAATCGGCCTCAGGTCTAAATAGGTTAATTTAGTCTACCAATAGCAATAAAATAACTAAAGAAACAAATGCACCACAAAACAAACTAAATTAGGGGTCTTCAACAGGGCGTCCTCAGAGTTGCCAAATGTTTATGTGATGGGGAACATTAGCCGGAAATAGCAGATCTACAAGCTCACAACGCCTCGCTGTAGATCGGCTAGATCGGGGAGTTGGTGTGGAGAGAGAAGGAGCAGACCAAGTTTGATATCAATAATAAAGCTTATCAGACGGAACATTACGCCAGAAGCAGTTGCTAGTTGGATACCTTCTTCAGTTTACAAGTAAGACGCGCAAACGCGGGAAGCGAACGCAGCTCGTAAATGGCAATAACAACAATTAGAATAAATTACATACTTTTTTAAGGTTTTCTTTTTAAAGTTCTATTTTTTGTGTTTTTTTAAGATTTTATTTTTAAGTTAAGTTTTTTTGAAGTTAAGTGTTTTTAAAGGTTTTTTTTAAGTTAAGTTTTTTTGTGTTTTTTTTAAGTTTTTAAGATTTTATTTTTAAGTTAAGTTTTTTGAAGTTAAGTGTTTTAAAAAAAAAAATTTAAGTTAAGTTTTTTTGTGTTTTTTTAAGATTTAATTTTTAAGTTAAGTTTTTTTAAGTTAAGTGTTTTTAAAGGGGTTTTTTTAAGTTAAGTTTTTTAAGTTAAGTTGTGTGTGTGTGTGTGTGTGTGTGTGTGTGTGTGTGTGTGTGAGTGCGCGCGTGCGTGTGTGTGTGTGTGTGTGTTTTGTGTGATACAGCTGCGCCCTCTGGTGGCGGGCGGGTGGTGTAACAGCGGGACAGACACACACACAGACATGATCTGCAGGGTCTCATAGTTAGTGCTCATTGCATTCGCAATCACTGCGTTCGCAAAAAGTTTTTATTAAGCATAGAAGAGGGGTATTGGACAGGAAAAAATGCAGTACATATGTAATGCTTCTTTTTCTATTTTTGTACATACAAATACACAGACAGGAAACAGGACAGTTCTGATACTACATGGACAGAATTGTTTTCGATTTGATTTGAGCGGTCACAAAACTGAAACTGAAACAAAACTAAAAACTTAAACTAAACAAAACAAAACGAAAGACAAAGACAAAAACAACCTCCCACTTGGAACTTTGACACCTTCTTCTTTCGCCGTATAGGTTTTTTTTTTTAAATGAGATACATACTAAATAGTAGTAATAGCCAGCAAGGATTTCATGAGCATAAGAGAAGAGAAGAGAGATATGAGAAGTAGAAAAGAGAGAAAGATAGACGGAAGCTATTAGCTAATTGGTTAACCCATTCTGACCGGGCACCCATTTTGGTGTTGGCATCATGTTATGCTTTAGCTATTGAAAAATAGCAGATCTACAAGCTCATATCGCGCCACCGAGTGGCGCGATACGAGCTTGTAGGTCTGCTATTTTTTGAAAAATCGAAGAACGACTGACATTTTTAGAATCTGATCTCAGGTCAGAATGGGTTAAAAACCTCTGGAATAAAACCTCTCTATATTTTCCCCCAGGTGTTCTTCCGTGCGGGCGTCCTGGCCAAACTGGAGGACATGCGTGACGAACGTCTGGCTAAGATCATGACCATGTTGCAGGCCCGCCTCCGAGGAACTCTGATGAGGGTGGAGTTTAAGAAGATGCTGGACAGACGGTCAGTGTGTGTGTGTGTGTGTGTGTGTGTGTGTGTGTGTGTGTGTGAGAGAGAGAGAGAGAGAGAGAGAGAAAGAGAGGGAGGGAGAGAAAGAAGCTAAAATTATATTAATATTTTGACATTTTTGTGTTGTGTTGCCAAGTGTGTGGTTGCTAATAGCATGTTGAAGTGTGTGTACGTGTGTTTGCGTGTTGCAGAATTGCACTGATGGCCATCCAACGCAATGTGAGGAAGTTCCTTCAACTACGCTTCTGGGGCTGGTGGAAGCTTTACAATAAGGTACGCACGCACACACGCACGCACGCACACACGCACGCACGCACGCACACACGGCAAGACACAAGACAAATGTATAATTTATACTTTGCCATACGACGACCGAGTCACTCACCCCGAAAACAACCTATTACCTGTATGGAATTATGGACAATCTATATCCTTTTATTACCCATATATACTCTAGCTCTCATCCAATTGTACCCTCAAGTTGTTCCTTCCCCTCTCTCACACACCTGCTCAACTTCACCATATACCTCTGTCTGTATACCTCTGTCTGTATACCTCTGTCTAGAACCAACCCATTCTGACCTGAGATCAGATTCATACGAGGTTTCCGCCGGACACACACTGGTCTGATGAAACCCATTCTGACCTGAGATCAGATTCGTTTTTTTAGATTTAAAAAAAATAGCAGACCTACAAGCTCGTATCGCGCCACTCGGTGGCGCGATATGAGCTTGTAGATCTGCTATTTTTAAATAGCTAAAGCATAACATGATGCCGACACCAAAATGGGTGCCCGGTCAGAATGGGTTAATTCATCATTGGCACATGGGGGGGGGAAACTCCTATGAAACATCACAGGAGCTACTGTATGTATAGACCAGTTGTGCTGCGCTTTGAAAACAGAAGATCTATAAGCTCTATTTTCAGTTCACAACACTGGCCACACGACGAAGTATAATCAGGCTCTAAGTCGGGGACGTGCAGTGTGTCATTTCTGAGGTCCTTCGTCGTGTATATTGTGCTCTGTTTTCCCCCATCTGAAGGTGTGACTGGACTAATTGTGCATCACCATCATCATCATCATCATCATCACCATCACCATCACATACTTGGTCTGCATATTGAGACAGGTAGATATGTAGGCACTGTGGAGGAGGATAGACTATGTAGTCGTCTGTGTGATCTAAAGCAAATCGAAAATGAAATGCATTTTGTTTTTTATTGTCCATTCTACAACTCCATTAGGGAGAGACTTTTTTAATAAGATAGACCCAAACCATGAATTTGTATGGTTGGAGGACTTCGAGAGACTGAAAAGCGCCTGTTTCAAAAGTACACTTTTTCATTTGCCTCATTCCTTGAAAAGGCCTGGTCAATGAGGAGGAGGGCCATTTACATGTAAAAATGGCCTTGTTATGATTATTTTCGTTTTGTTTTATTTATTTATTTACTTTTGTTCGAATAACGTACAAATATGTATGAACAGGAAAGGACTGTAGTGTCAGTTGTATTCAGTGTACTCTGTGAAATGTGTCATATAACCCATTCTGAACGGGGCACCCATTTTGGTGTCGGCATCATGTTATGCTTTAGCTATTGAAAAATAGCAGATCTACAAGCTCATATCGCGCCACCGAGTGGCGCGATACGAGCTTGTAGGTCTGCTATTTTTTTTTAAATCGAAGAACGACTGACATTTTTTAGAATCTGATCTCAGGTCAGAATGGGTTCATCAGACCAGTGTGTGTCCGGTGGAAACCTCGTGTGAATCTGATCTCAGGTCAGAATGGGTTCATCAGACCAGTGTGTGTCCCGTGGAAACCTCGTGTGAATCTGATCTCAGGTCATTCATCCTCCAGGTGAAGCCGCTGCTGATGGTGGCTCGTCAGGAGGACGCCTTCAAGGCCAAGGAGGAGGACCTGAGGCTGGCGCTGGAGAAGACCACGGAGCAGGAGGGAAAGATCAAAGACCTGGAGCGGAAGTTTGTCTCTCTGTCGCAGGAGAGGAGCGACCTGGCCCGGGCGCTCGCTGCAGTAAGGCCCTCGTTTTAGACTATACATGTCTAGCCCATTCTGACCTGAGATCAGATTCATACGAGGTTTCCGCCGGACACACACTGGTCTGATGAACCCATTCTGAAAATAGCAGACCTACAAGCTCGTATCGCGCCACTCGGTGGCGCGATATGAGCTTGTAGATCTGCTATTTTTAAATAGCTAAAGCATAACATGATGCTGACACCAAAATGGGTGCCCGGTCAGAATGGGCTAGTCACGCCCGTCCGGTCAAATCCATTTCAAGTCCGATCTTTTTGTGCCCCCCGGCCGACCGTTCACGCTGCATTTGCAAGTTGACCAGATCTGCGTGTTCAGACTGGCGGCCCGAATCCGTGCCTGAATCCGATCTGTGCCACATGCTCCAGATTGGAATCCGGTTCGTTTAAATGAGTCTAAACAGGTTACTTACTGCGTTCAACTTCACACTGAGACAGATCTCCTGAAATCAGGATTTGAATTGGATTTGAAACCACCTCTGAATGTGGTACCCACATTTTGACAAACCCTAACCCTAACCCTCTGAATGTGGTACCCACAGTTTGACATGCATTAGTCGGACAATACATGCATTTCTATCTCTGAGACCACCAATTTATATTGTAACATCTATGTTAATTTAACTCTAGAGAGTCTACAAATGTACATTTATGTACATTTTTGTACACTCTCTGAGTTACAGACCCATAAGGTTCCATTTGGTTCCTAATTATCATTTAGCTGGGGACCCCCTGGAACTCCCTCTCAAGGACCCCTGGCCCTGGGGGTCCCCGGACCCCTGGAACTCCCTCTCAAGGACCCCTGGGGGTCCCCGGACCCCCTGGAACTCCCTCTCAAGGACCCCTGGGGGTCCCCGGACCCCACTCTGCTTGTGTTCCCTCTCCACCAGGAGCAGGACACCCTGGGTGATGCAGAGGAACGCTGCACTCAACTCATGCGTCAGAAAGGACAACTGGACGAGTCAGTGCAGGTATTCTATAAATGACACACTGGCCACTTCTTCTTATTTATCCCATTCTGACCTGAGATCAGATTATAAAATCAGTTTTCTGAAAAAGCACATGTTTCCATGTCAAGTCGTTCTTCGATTTTTCAAAAATAGCAGACCTACAAGCTCGTAGCGCGCCACTCGGTGGCGCGCTATGAGCTTGTAGATCTGCTATTTTTCAATTGCTGAAGCATAGCCGTTCATTTCATCTGTGGAGGAGAGCAACAGGCTAGCGCAACATCCAGACCATATTCATACAGTGGCCCATTTCGCTTTGTCCTGGCAGCCGCCGAGCATGAAATAAGAGCACATTTTTAATGTGAACCGCTGTTTGAATAAACAATACTAGATCGCAGCCACTGTGACAAGGCATTACATACAAGGCATTACACACTGTACAAGGTATTACCCCTGGTGAAGGAGTTTAATCCATTCTGACCTGAGATCAGATTCATACGAGGTTTCCGCCGGACACACACTGGTCTGATGAACCCATTCTGACCTGAGATCAGATTCTAAAAATGTCAGTCGCTCTTCGATTTTTTTTAAATAGCAGACCTACAAGCTCGTATCGCGCCACTCGGTGGCGCGATATGAGCTTGTAGATCTGCTATTTTTAAATAGCTAAAGCATAACATGATGCTGACACCAAAATGGGTGCCCGGTCAGAATGGGTTAAGTATCTCACGAGTGAGGGGAGGACAGAGAAGGAGATCAGCCGGGTAATCGGAGCGGCTACATTTTCACGATAAAAAAATAATAATAGCAGACCTACAAGCTACGAGCTTGTAGATCTGCTATTTTTCAATAGCTATATAAAAGTTTGACATAATGCTTTAAAACACCAATAGGGGTTCCGCCGTCCGTCCAGAATGCTTTTTTTTTAAATGCTCTATACCTCTGGGTTTTTTAGGACCTGCGCGAGCGTCTGGAGGAAGAGGAGGGCAACGCTGCGTCTCTGCACGGCCAGAGGAGACAGCTGGAGGGAGAGCTGACGGAGATGAAGAGGGACCTGGAGGCCCTGGAGACCACCCTGGCCAAGAACGAGAAGGAGAAACAGGTCTGACTGCAGTGGTTTTCCCAAACCTTTTCAACCTCAAGGACCCCCCTGCGACGTACCCCGTGGCAGCGGGGCAGCGGTGGCCGAACGGTTTGCGGAGCGGTCTTGATATACCGGAAGGTCGCCAGTTCGCATCCCCGGACCGGCACGTTAAAATTGCCACGGCTGAAGTGCCCTTGAGCAAGGCATTGAACCCCTACCATGAAATGTTCTATGAGCAGGGCCTGGCTGTAAACAAGTCTTTGGCTTAGTCCACTTCCCTGGGTAAACAAAGAACTTTGCTTTGCTTTGCCCTATAGAGCGTCGCAGTCCCGCCCCCTTTCATGACGTCGCCCAGGCCCAGGATTTTTTCCCCATAGACATTTCAAAGGGTATTTATTTAAAGACGGTTACACCGCGGACAAATCCAACTGGAGTCGTGACAAATCATGACAATAAACACAATATTTTGTGACCAAACTAATAATTACAAAGATGAAAAACAACAAAGAAAAGTGTTGTAACCTGCCGTTATTTTCTTCTTTCTAAATTCTTTGTTCGGCCCAATTTTTTTTGTTTATTGTTGCAGCATCGCAGGCATGCATTAATGAAGTTAAACCACCCCCTCTCGTGTAATATTGCTTAAGTGTAAGAGAGTTTTAGACACACACAAACACAAAAGTAGACTAAGTAGACTGCACAGTAGCGAAACTAAAAAGTTTGCTCTGGACGAATGAATCTGTTCTTTGATGGCGGACGAGGCATTCTTGTTGCGTGCAGAACCCCACAGCAGTAGCCTATACTGGAGACGTACTGCTGTCATACTGCTGCGCTGTGTTGCTATACTGGTTACTGCGTTCTACTAGCCTGGAAACCAAACAAATCCGCTCCAGAACAAAACGTATTCCATGGGCAGATTGGTCTGGCACTGCGCATTTTGAATGACCTTTCCCTATAACCCCAGAATTGTGGGTGACCAACCAGAGCCCATGGTGAGACTTCTTTTGTTTGGTATCTGTTTGTAACCGCCCCATGGAAATAAATCTTCCACACAGAAGTTCCAGACTAATATATACGCAGTGATATTGGTCTATCCGTGCCAGGCTAGCGTTCTACGAGCATGACTCCACTGCTTCATATTATGGACAAATGTTCAAAACAGACAATCAATAAAACAATGTCCATCGAGGCTTTAGGACGGTGACTGAAGGAGACGAGCGTTCATTGAATCTAACAGTGATATTTGAATGGTCTCTTCAGAGTCTGGACTCCAAGGTTCGTAACCTGACAGGAGAACTGAGTCAGAGAGATGACCTGATCTCCAGACTGCAGAGAGAGAAGAGAGACCTGGAGGAACTGCAACAGGTATGCACGCACGCACGCACGCACGCACGCACGCACAGACACACAGACACACAGACACACACAGACGCACGGACACACAGACACACGCACACACAGACACACAGACACACAGACACACGGACGCACGCAGACTGAAATATCTCCTGCTTGTGTTAGAAAACTCTGGATGATCTGCAAACAGAGGAGGACAAAGTCAACCACCTGACCAAGACCAACAGCAAGCTGAACACACACGTCAACGAGGTGAGATGTTCCACACTGGCCCTGCGCGCACGCACACGCACACACACACACACACACACACACACACACACACACACACACACACACACACACGTTCAAGTTGTTCAAGTTTTAGTTTCAACTTCAAGATAACATTATTGTATCCTGTTTTTGTGTTTGTTTTCTTTATGCATTCATAATGCCATCATATTTAATTGTACTGTTTTTGCCATGAATCGAAAACAATTGATAACAACAACAAAAATCAGATCACATGCGCGGTCATATTGTGAACGTAACAATTATGCAAAAAATAAATATATATATTTTTTGTATTATATATATTGTATGCATTTTGTTTTGATTTCAAAATCAAATGATGTTTTCTGTAGTTCTCCATGTTTGTTATGACGTCAACGCCACTGTCTATGAACTCCTTGCGTGTGTCTGTGTGTGTGTCTGTGTGTGTGTGTGTGTGTCTGTGTGCGTGCGTGCGTGCGTGCGTGCGTGCGTGCGTGCGGTGCGTGCGCAGCTGGAGGACAGCTGGGAGCAGGAGAAGAGGCTGAAGGCGGAGGTGGAGAAGGCCAGGAGGAAGACGGAGGGAGACCTGAAGATGACCATCGAGAACCTCAACGAGATGGAGAACGCCAAGGTCGACCTGGAGGAGGTCATCAAGAAGTGAGAGAGGACACACGCGCACGCACACACACACACACACACACGCAGACACGCACGCACGCACACACACAGACAGACACACGCACACAGCCTGTAAACCTAACGCACATGTCACTCTGGTGCTGTGTTGTTTTTGGCAGCAAGTTTCTATTTTAGTTTAGTCAAAGTCTTTGGACTGAAACTTCATTTAGTTTTTGTCTCATTTTAGTCACCTGGAATGTCTTGGTGTTAGTCTAGTTTTAGTCGACTAAACGTCATAAGATTTTAGTCGACTAAATCTACAGTTGATTTAGTCGACCTTAAATGTATTTTGGCGGGCCTTGATGCCGTCGTAATTTTTACACTTGCTGAAAATATTTATATTTATTATGCTATTTTCAGCATGCAGCCAAAGTGTAAAGTGACTTATACTGGATCTCTTGTCCACTAGTCCCTTCCTAACATTTTAGTCTAGTTTTTTATTTGTCGACGAAATTGTCAGTATATTTAGTCTTAGTTTTAGTCATCGTAGCCTAGTTTTCATTTAGTTTCCATTCGTTTTCGTCAGTGGAAAAAGGTAGTCGACGAACATTTTTCGCCTTAGTTTTAGTCGACGAAAACAACACTGACACACACACACACACACACACACACACACACACACACACACACACACACACACACACACACACACACACACACACACACACACACACACACACACACACACACACACACACACAGCCTGTAAACCTAACGCACGTGTCACTCTGGTGTGTGTGTTCCTGCAGGAGAGACTTTGAGATCAACCACATGAACGCCAAGCTGGAGGACGAGCAGTCCCTCAGCTCCATGCTCAGCCGCAAGCTCAAAGAGCACCAGGTGAACATAACATTCTGACCTGAGATCAGATTCTAAACAAGTCTTCTACACCCTGACAAGTTTTCCATTCTGACATGAGATCAGATTCTAAAAATGTCTTCTACATCCCGACAGTTTTCCATTCTGACCTGAGATCAGATTCTAAAAATGTCTTCTACATCCTGACAGTTTTCCATTCTGACCTGAGATCAGATTCTAAAAATGTCTTCTACATCCCGACAGTTTCTATGTCAGTGGTTCTTCGATTTTTCAAAAATAGCAGACCTACAAGCTCGTAGCGCGCCACTCGGTGGCGCGCTACGAGCTTGTAGATCTGCTATTTTTCAATAGCTAAAGCATAACATAATATGAATATGAACATAATAATATTAACGATATAGATTATCCCATTTAGAAAAGAAATGTCTTCAAAATCCTGACAGTTTTCTGAAAAACCTATAATGTTTCTTATATCAGTGTGGTGCTCAGTATTTCATGTACTGTATTAATATGCCTCCGTCCCCAATCTGAAAATATGTTGTTCGAGGGACCCCCCTCCCCCAGAAGCAAAGAATTATTTCACTCTGTAATAATACGCTATGAGCTTGTAGATCTGCTATTTTTCAATAGCTAAATTAAAACATAATGTTTAAAACACCAAAAGGGGTTCCCGCCCCAAAATGGGTGAAATAAATAAGTACTAATACTGTAGATTTTCACCTAAGGAATTCATTGTTGCTCAAAGTTATCCAACGGATGTTTCAGGGCCGCATTGAAGAGCTGGAAGAAGAGCTTGAGGCAGAGCGAGCCATGCGAGCTAAGGTACACAGCGCCACCTACTGGGCAATGTTTTAATCCATGAGAGCTAAGGTACACAGCGCCACCTACTGGGCAATGCTATTTTCTGCATGACTTGTGTCTTTTGCTTATACTGGATCTCTTGTCCACTACTAGCCCCTTCCAAACATTTTAGTCTAGTTTTTATTTGTTGACGAAATTGTCACTATATTTTGTCTTAGTTATCATAGCCTAGTTTTCATGTAGGTTCCGTTTAGTTTTCGTCAGTGAAAAGTCGACGAATACTTTTCGTCTTAGTTTTAGTCGACACAGTGAGTTATAGGAGATAGGTTTAATTGTTTCTGTTCTCTGATAGGTGGAAAAGCAGAGGATAGAGCTGTCACGTGATCTGGAGGACCTCAGTGAAAGGCTGGAGGAGGCGGGAGGAGCTACTGTTGCCCAGGTGAGTCTGTCAAACACCTGTCCATCACCACCAAACACCTACCTGTCCATCACTCATTTCTGTCCATTCTCCTTTCTGGCCAGGGGGAGGTACAGTAGTTTAGAGACCAGGGTTACTGCATGTTTTTTGTGAGGTTACCTACCCTAGGGGACACGGGGAGAACATGCAAACTCCACACAGAAAGGCCCTTTCGCCAACCCCGCCTCGGTTATGGGCACTGATGATGCGGAGAAGGGAACACCCCCCCCCCAGCGTCCCCAGCGGGAATCGAACCCAGGACCTTCTAGCTGTGAGGCGACTGTGCCACCACGCCCCCTCCACTGCAGCTGCAGTGTTGTTTTTGGCAGCAAATTTCTATTTTAGTTTTAGTCAGTCTTTTGAATAGTTTTCATTTCTTTCTAGTCACATTTTAGTCACCTGGAATGTTTTAGCGTTAGTCTAGTTTTAATCGACTAAATATCATACGATTTTAGTCACTAAATCTACAGTTGATTTAGTCGACTAAAATGCATTTTGGCGGGCCTTGACGCCGTCGTCATGACTGATTTTTACACTTGCTCAAAATAGCAGATCTACAAGCTCACAACGCGTCACAGCGTTGTGGGCTTTTAGATCAGCTATTTTCAGTATTCAACCAATTGTAAAATGACTTATACTGGATCTCTTGTCCACTAGTCCCTTCCTAACATTTTAGTCTAGTTTTTATTTGTTGACGAAATTGTCAGTATATTTAGTCTTATAGTTTTAGTCATCATAGCTAAGTTTTCATTAAAGTTTCCACGTCGTTTTCATCAGTGAAAAAAAAAGGTAAGCCGACGAACATTTTCCATCTTCGTTTTTAGTCGACGAAATCAACACTATAACTTCCCCGGCGCCGGGGGCACTTTCTTTTTCTCACCTTCCCTTTCCTCAGATCGATCAGAACCGCAAGCGAGAGACGGAGGTTCTGAAGCTGCGGCGGGAGCTGGAGGAGGGCGTGCTCCAGTCCGAGGCGTCGGCCGCCGCGCTCCGGAAGAAGCACTCGGACGCCACGGCGGAGCTGGGCGAGCAGCTGGAGAACCTGACCCGGCTGAGGGTCAGGCTGGAGAAGGACCGGCAGGCCATGAAGGCCGAGGTGGAGGACCTCAACGCCACCGTGGAGGCCACGCAGAAAGCAAAGGTTTGCTCCTGTGTGTGTGTGTGTGTGTGTGTGTGTGTGTGTGTGTGTGTGTGTTTTGTATAGTTATTTATCGTTGCTGTCAGTGTAGCCTCGGAAAACCCAGAAGTTTTTATTTCCAGGGAGAAAGAAAAAGTCCACTTCAATACGGCATAGAGTAGCGCAAACGTCGATCACTCTCTACTGATTTCTGATCGTCTGCACCTTTGTTAAATTGACGCACACACACACACACACACACACTCTCTCTCTCTCTCTCTCTCTGTCGCTCTAATGAATTAGTCTCATGTCGCACAGCTGCGTCTCCCGGTGGATCCTGCCGGGAGCTGCCTATGCCATAGAAAGCATAGGTTAGAAAGCACACCAGGCTAGTGTCGGGCAGAAGGCTCTCATTTTCTTCATAAATGAATGCCGTACTTCAGGACTGGGCAACTTTGACGATGGAGAGGGCCACTGTAATTCCACACTATACTTTGCACATTACTGTCGCAAAAATAGCCAACCTACAAGCTCAAAACTGGTCGCCTACACTTGATCATACTACTACAGGGTCACATAAAAAAGTATCAAAAATAGCAGATCTACAAGCTCAAAATGCGGCATGAAGCGACATTTTGAACATACTACATAGGTGGTTTTTCTGTAATTTAATTGTAAAGCGTTTAATGATGTATCGCGCACGTCTAAATAAAACAGCATAGATTCATGAAATAAAGAATGCATACTATCTGCAGAAACTCTTATGCACTTCATCTCAGCATTTATCGAGCTATCTCAACTCAATGTCGATGCCCTTTGCGTGCGTGCATGTGTCCGTGCGTGCATTTGTGCGTGCGTGCATTTGTGCGTGCGTGCGTGCGTGTGTGCGTGCGTGCGTGTGTGCGTGTGTGTGTGTGTGTGTGTGTGTGTTTAGATGACCTCTGAGGTCCATGCTCATAAGCTGGAGGACAACCTGGCCGAGGCCAACGCCCGCCTGGCGGAGATGGAACGCAATCAGTCTGAACTCAACGCACTGAAGATCCGACTCTCTGGTAAACACACACACACAGACACACACACACACACACACGCACAACTACACACAGACACACAGACACACACGCGCGCATGCACGATATACTCGGATATATATCTCTCTGTGTGTGTGTGTGTGTGTGTGCGTGTGCGTGTGCGTGTGTGTCTGTGTGTGTGAGTAGCTGAGAACGGGGAGATGACCAGGGAGTTGGAGGAAGCTCAGAGCAAACTGAACCAGGTGACCAGACTGAAGGCCTCGCTCACCGCCCAGGTTGACGAGCTCAAGAGACAGCTGGACGAAGAGAGCAAGGTTTGGAAATGCACACACACACACACACACTCACACACACACACACACACACACACACACTCACACTTCAAGTGCGGGTCCGCGGGGCTAATTAGTGTCAATTTGGGTGTCCTTGACATGAGTCAAAAGTTTGGGGAACCACTGCCTTCCTCCTTTGACCTCCCCCCCCCTCTCTCTCTGTACCCCTCCCTCCCTCCCTCCCTCCCATTTTCAAAATTCTCTTAATAAGATATAAGGCATTACACGGACTGGCTCCACTCTACATCTCTGAACTACTGCATGCAAAGCCAAACACACGTTCTCTCAGGTCCTCCGAAAAAGGCCTTCTGTCTATTCCTACAACTAGACTCAAAACAAAGGGTGACCGTGCATTTGAAGTGGTTGCCCCCACTCTGTGGAATGCCCCTGCCCCTTGAGCTGAAGAATGCAGAGTCTGTCGACGGTTTTAAGAAATAGTTAAAAACGTATTTATTTCGTCAGCACTTTATTTTATGATATTTTTTTACTTGATTTAATTGCATCTCAATGTTTTACCTTCTATATTGTTTGTTTCATGCCCTTGTTTTAACATGATTGTTTTACCTTGTTGTACAGCACTTTGTAACATTGTTTCGAAAGGTGCTCTATAAATAAAATGTACTTACTTACTTACTTACTCTCTGTCTGTCCAGGCTCGTAACACGGCGGTGGTGGGCGTGGCCAACGCGCGCCACGACCTCTCGCTGATGAAGGAGCAGCTGGAGGAGGAGACGGAGGGCCGCGGGGAGCTGCACCGTCTCGTCTCCAAGCTCAACGCCGACGTCACCTCCTGGAGGAGCAAGTATGAGACGGACGCCATCCACCGCACCGAGGAGCTGGAGGAGACCAGGTGAGTTCTGACTCCTCCTGAGACCACGTGAGTTCTGACTCCTCCTGAGACCAGGTGAGTTCTGACTCCTGAGGCCAAGTGAGTTCTGACTCCTGAGGCCAAGTGAGTTCTGACTCCTCCTGAGGCCAAGTGAGTTCTGACTCCTGAGGCCAAGTGAGTTCTGACTCCTGAGGCCAAGTGAGTTCTGACTCCTGAGGCCAAGTGAGTTCTGACTCCTGAGGCCAAGTGAGTTCTGACTCCTCCTGAGGCCAAGTGAGTTCTGACTCCTGAGGCCAAGTGAGTTCTGACTCCTGAGGCCAAGTGAGTTCTGACTCCTGAGGCCAAGTGAGTTCTGACTCCTGAGGCCAAGTGAGTTCTGACTCCTGAGGCCAAGTGAGTTCTGACTCCTGAGGCCAAGGCCCAAGTGAGTTCTGACTCCTGAGGCCAAGGCCCAAGTGAGTTCTGACTCCTGAGACCAAGTGAGTTCTGACTCCTGAGGCCAAGGCCCAAGTGAGTTCTGACTCCTGAGGCCAAGTGAGTTCTGACTCCTGAGGCCAAGGCCCAAGTGAGTTCTGACTCCTGAGACCAAGTGAGTTCTGACTCCTGAGGCCAAGGCCCAAGTGAGTTCTGACTCCTGAGGCCAAGTGAGTTCTGACTCCTGAGGCCAAGTGAGTTCTGACTCCTGAGGCCAAGTGAGTTCTGACTCCTGAGGCCAAGTGAGTTCTGACTCCTGAGGCCAAGTGAGTTCTGACCCCTGAGGCCAAGTGAGTTCTGACTCCTCCTGAGGCCAAGTGAGTTCTGACTCCTGAGGCCAAGTGAGTTCTGACTCCTCCTGAGGCCAAGTGAGTTCTGACTCCTCCTGAGGCCAAGTGAGTTCTGACTCCTGAGGCCAAGTGAGTTCTGACTCCTGAGGCCAAGTGAGTTCTGACTCCTGAGGCCAAGTGAGTTCTGACTCCTGAGGCCAAGTGAGTTCTGACTCCTCCTGAGGCCAAGTGAGTTCTGACTCCTGAGGCCAAGTGAGTTCTGACTCCTGAGGCCAAGTGAGTTCTGACTCCTGATATTAGATCGAAGTCATTACGATGGCATTAAGGCCTGCCAAAATACATTTTAGTCGGCTGAATCAACTGTAGATTTAGTCGACTAAAACTAGACAAACACTAAAACATTCCAGGTGACTAAAATGTTACTAAAACTAAATGAAAACTATTTAAAGGACCACTTCACCACTTTTCAACCTATCTTCATATAATAGGTCCTCACTAATAATCATGAAAAAAATGGCGCAATATTTTTCTACTCTGTCTGTGTCTCATAGGAGGGCTGTGGGCAGTTTAGAAACCGTCTTCCAGTGACATCATCGATGGGGAATACAAGCTAATAGAAACTGCAGGCTTTCTAGTCCTGAAAAGTTGCAATGCGAAAATGGAAGCCATCGTTCTCACGATAATGAAAATCTAAACATTTTTGTAAAACAATATTGTTTAAAAAAGAATCTGCCTAATGATGTCACTGGAAGACGGTTTCTAAACTGCCCACAGCCCTCCTATGAGACACAGACTGAGTAGAAAGAAATCGTGCCATTTTATCATGATTATTAGTGAGGACCTATTATATGAAGATAGGTTGAAATTGGTGAAGTGGTCCTTTAAGAGACTATGACGTAAAATTAAAATCTAAATGTGGTTTGTTGACCCCCGCTATCTCTCCCCCCTACGGCCAGACGGAAGCTGGCCTCTCGTCTCCAGGAGGCTGAGGATGCAGCGGAGGCGGCGCAGGCCAGAGCCGCCACGCTGGATAAACTGAAGCAGAGGCTGCTGGGAGAGGTGGAAGACCTCACCATAGACCTGGAGAAGGTACGCGCAGCACACACACACACGTGCGCATGCACGCACGCACGCACGCGCGCACATGTAGACATCCACACATGTGTGTTCGTGTGTGTATACGTGACCTATGACCCGGCACAAAGCCACGACAGAAATTAGCATATCTCTGCTGTCGGGAGGAAACCACCTAACTCCAAAATGGTCATTTTTCAGGAAATGAAAAAGATAAGAATTTTCAGGAAATCAAGAAAACCTTATATTTTGAAACAAAGCAATACTGCCTCATCATCAAAGTTAGTAGTTGCCTCCCCCTGGCCAGCCGGGACGCCTGATGGAGGGGAAAGGAACTGGTTGGAATAACGTGCTCCTTCCACGCGCTACGTCCAACCAGGGAAACTCCCCCCTGTCAGGTGTAAAGGAGCAACTTGGACACTCAGGCATGAAGGAAGCATGAGTTAAGTCCGTTGCTCTCCCTAGGTTGGCGGAGGATGTGTAGAGCCCAGGATCACATCACAGGATGATTGACACAGGGGTGAAAAATGGGTTACAAAATCGTGGGACAAAAATATAAATTAAAACAAAAAAGAAAGTTAGGGTCCGATGGAGTTGTTTAAAGTGATTTTTACTACTTTCCAATTGGTTCAATATTTTCGAAAACAACACACAGGCGTTTCAATAGCACTGATTTATGCAAAAAAACCTGATAATAATCAAAAACCTAAAAAATGGTTAGGTTTCCCCCGACAACAACGATACGGTATTTTAACTAGGCCATATTATATACTGTATCTTCCACCGGTGTGTAATAAAGCTCATTTAACCCCTTTTGGTGTCAGCATCATGTTATGCTTTAGCTATTGAAAAATAGCAGATCTACAAGCTCATAGCGCGCCACCGAGTGGCGCGCTACGAGCTTGTAGGTCTGCTATTTTTGAAGAATCGTGAAAAGTGACATGAAAGTGTTTGAGAAACGACTGACATAGAAAAACATGTCAGGATTTAGAAGACATTTGCAGAATCGTTCCCAGGTCAAAATGGGTTAAATACTCATACATTACATTCCAACCAGTCCAACGCAGCAGCAGCAGCTCTGGACAAGAAGCAGAGAGTCTTTGACAAGATGGCGGCCGAGTGGAGCCAGAAGAACGAGGAGCTGCAGATGGAGGTGGACCAGAGCCAGAAGGAGAGCCGCTCCTACATGACGGAGCTCTACAAGCTGAAGACCGCCTACGAGGAGACCCAGGACCACCTGGAGACCGTCCGCAAAGACAACAAGACCCTCACAGGTGATGACGGTCAACATGGTTCCTCTTGAGAGCGTAATGTTTTTCACGCTACTCAAGAGACACAACCACCTAGCCTGAGCTAACGCTAGACATTTCTGGCCTAGATGGGGAGGGCCGCGGCTCAGAAAAACGTGCACCCTGATTGGTTCACCGATCTGTCCGTCAGCCCCGGTCTCTCCTCCTCCCCCCCCCCCTTCCCCCCCCAGTGCAGCACTGGTATTGTGTCGACCAGAAGCAGAAACCACTGGTTGCTGGAGTATATACCATTCTAACAGACTGTCAAAGTTATTTCCACAGAGTCGGCACACGTTGGTTTCTTTCTTAGACGGTGTGGTGGGTTCTTCAGCCATTCTCCTCATTTTCCTCGCATAGCCTCGTTTGAAGTTCCACTGGCAATGATTTCCTCACTGTGTTATTTTGAGGGTTGCACACCGCTCAGAGCCCTGACATTTGGAGCGATCCCACTTTTAGACCAGTGCAGCCCATGCGTAAATCCAGGCTTTCATTTTTCGCGCAGACGAAATGAAAGCCTGGGTATCGAGGCTACAACTGACCTGAACCTTACAACCTTTGTGAATGTCTTGTTTTTAACCTCAGAAACAAAATAAACGGTTAAGGTCCCCCACACACCGAGATTTCTAGCAGCGTTTCTCCATCGGTTTTCCGAAAAACGCGTCCAGTGTGCAACCACCTTTAGTTTTAGTTTTTTGTAGTTACCCTACAATTTTGTTTTTCCAGAAATGTTTTATTCATTATTATGATTATAACAAATTTGCTAGTGGTGTGTGTGTGTGTGTGTGTGTGTGTGTGTGTGTGTATAATGTAATCACTTGGATTAGAAATCGAGTTAATTAGTCTCCCACCCCCCTGGGGAACCGACATCTGTGAAGCCCTACACACACCGTCTGTGAACGCCGCATGTCAAAACAGCCGCCTCCGTTATTTTCAATGAACCTGTCGCACACCGGCGGCGTCCGACGCGCGTTCACGCCTCGCCTGGCGCTCCGATACGCCACTGTTCTATTTTCCAGGCGTTGCCGCGTCGCTGCGCACCCGCTTCACAGACGGTGTGTGTTGAGTCAGCCAATTAAGGCCTAGCGAGAAATGAGGCTTCTGGGCTGTCGAGAAGGTTTATTCTTCTTTCTTTCTTTCTTTCTTTCTTTCTTTCTTTCTTTCTCTCTTTCTCGTGTACACAAACAGCTTTATCATCATGTAATACAATGTATGTTGCGTTGCGAACTTGCGACAAATTTCAAGTTCTTTTTTTTATTTTTATCCCACGATTTTGTAACCCAGTTTTCTTTTCACCCAGTGCCAATTATCTAATGTAATCCTGGGCGCTACACTTCCTAATTTCAAGTTCAACAAAATGTGGAATCACAAATCCTCCACCTTAGTTCAGATACATACTACTAGTATATATATTTACAGAGGAAGGCTCTGTATAACTCTCTACATGCCTCTCACGTGTTCTCTCTCTCTCCCTCAGAGGAGGTCAAGGAGCTGGTGGAGCAGCTTGGAGAGGGAGGTCGCAGCGTCCACGAGCTGCAGAAAGCCAGGAAGAAACTGGAGGTGGAGAGAGACGAGATGCAGCTGGCCCTGGAGGAGGCCGAGGCCTGCATAGAGGTACTCTGTGCGTGCGTGCGTGCGTGCGTGCGTGCGCGTGCGTGTGTGCGTGCGCTCGTGAGAGTCAGACAATAATAGTCTGGCAGTTAAGTATTGGCAGTGCTGATTCCCTCACTTCACTACAGCTATGTGTGTGTGTGTGTGTGTGCGTGTGCGTGCGTGTTCAGGTGGAGGAGGGTAAGCTAGTGCGTGTGCAGCTAGAGCTGGCTCAGGTCAAGGCCGACATCGACCGCAGGATCCACGAGAAGGAGGAGGAGTTTGAGGTCACACGGTGAGAAAACACATGGCGCGCACGCACACACACGCACACACGCACACACACACACACACACATGTACACACACACACACACACGCATGCACGCACGCACACTTATACAACTTTATAATTTACATAAAGGAACATGGGAAAAACAACATAATTAAGCTATAACGAAATGTATTAGGGCCGATTCATACTCCTATTTTACCGCTGTTTCGGCGAATGATTTCGGCTCGTCAGAAATGTTCAGTAGCACCGAAGAGCCGACTTTAGGACGTGCACACATAGACATCAAAGGGGGCTTCAGCCCCTGCCCTTTTACCCGTCTGTAAAACAACTGCCCTTAACCTGACCACGAATGAATGCAGCGTTTACTACACGGTGAAAGAGATGCAAAATGCCCTCCTCTCCTTTCCATGTCATGCCGGAAGGCAGCATTCAGGAGAATTGCATTTTTTTCCGAAGTCTCCCGAACTTGAACACAGCATTTTGCGTTGAACCAATTAGTTTAGAAATCCATGTGGTTACACGCCGCATCTCCTCTAGCTAAAGAGTCCTGGGTTGCTCCCTGAAAATAGCCGATCTACAAGCTCTCAACGCGTCGCGCTGCGACGCGTTGTGAGCTTGTAGATCTGCTATTTTTTGTCCAAAAGTGCCCTTTCATAGGGTATTTCAGCCCCTGCCTCTCTGACGCTCTCTGCACGTCCCTGGTGCCACCGACCGACCAATCAACCGGTGCCATGGTGACTCCTGTGCTCAGTGTGCTGCGTCGCCATTGGTTGTTGTTCCGCCCACAGGAAGAACCATCAGCGCACGGTGGAGTCGCTGCAGGCCAGCCTGGAGGCGGAGTCTAAAGGTCGCGCCGAGGCGCTGAGGATGAAGAAGAAGATGGAGGGAGACCTGAACGAGATGGAGGTCCAGTTGGAGCACGCCAACAGGAACAACGCCGAGCTGGTCAAGACGCTGAAGAAGCTGCAGCAGCAGATCAAAGTATGACGATAAACAAAGTTTCAGTTTTCTGAAAAATGTTCAGTGGTGCTCAACCTTTTTCATGTCAAGGACCCCCTAGAATTATCTGTATTTGGCTGCGGACCCCGGATCTGAAAATATGTTGTTCCAGGGTCCGTGGGGCTAATTAGTGTCAATTTGAGGGGTCCACCTTGACATGAAAATGTTGTTGTAAAGGGAAGTTGTTCAAGTCCGCAAAGTCCATCCATCCATCCATCCATCTTCAACCGCTTATCCGTAGTCGGGTCGCGGGGGGCAACGGCTCCACCAAAGAGCTCCAGACTTCCCTCTCCAGAGCAACATTAGTGACATCTTTCACTCTCTCTCTCTCTCTCTCTCTCTTTAACGTTCCCAGGACCTGCAGGTGCAGATGGACGAGGACGTGCGTCACTACGAGGAGCTCCGGGAGCAGCACGGCCTCCAGGAGCGCCGCATGTCTCTGGTCCTGGCGGAGACGGAGGAGCTGCGCGGAGGCCTGGAGGCCTCGGAGAGGGCCCGCAAGCTGCTGGAGCAGGAGCTGCTGGAGGTCTCGGAGAGGCACAACGAACTGCACGTTCACGTGAGATGAAAGCGCGGACGTGAAAAAGCATAAATGCACATGACTCAACATACCGTATACTGTATACAAGCTGTCACTTTACAAAGCTCTACAAGGTCGTTGTTCTCTCCACAGCACCAGGGACTGACCACCCTGTTCTCTCCACAGCACCAGAGTCTGACCATCCTGTTCTCTCCACAGCACCAGAGTCTGACCATCCTGTTCTCTCCACAGCACCAGAGTCTGACCACCCTGTTCTCTCCACAGCACCAGGGTCTGACCATCCTGTTCTCTCCACAGCACCAGAGTCTGACCATCCTGTTCTCTCCACAGCACCAGAGTCTGACCACCCTGTTCTCTCCACAGCACCAGAGTCTGACCACCCTGTTCTCTCCACAGCACCAGAGTCTGACCATCCTGTTCTCTCCACAGCACCAGAGTCTGACCACCCTGTTCTCTCCACAGCACCAGAGTCTGACCATCCTGAAGAGGAAGCTGGAGTCCGACCTCACCCGGCTGTCCAGCGAGAACGAGGAGCTGATCTCAGAGTTCCGAGCGGCCGACGAGAGATCCAAGAAAGCTGTGACTGATGTGAGCAGAACGTTGCTTTACTGTAGCTGAGTTACAAGACCAATGGTCTGCCTTGCTGTGATTGGTCAGTATGGTGCCTTTCTATCCATTCCAAAGCACTTTACATTCACTCATTCAAAAGTCAACAGCAGGAACAACCGTGCCAGGCCGGTACCGACCTGCTAAGCAGAAGCAGTTGGAGGTTCAGTGTCTTGCTCAAGGACACTTTGACACAAAGCCGGGACACGAGGAACTGGGAATCTAAATAGGAAGCAAATCGTTCTGCGACCCAGAATGTCATTTTACCTCCTGAGCCCCCATGCCGCCCCGCAGCGAGATGAAATAATTAAGAGAAATATGAGGAATAAAAATGATACAGTTATGTGAAATCAACATATAGACAAATACATTTTGTACGAATACATAATATGATGGTCATGAGTTTCGTTGCATTTACCTTGTTAAATATGTGTACAGGTATATATAATATTATGAATATTTATCCATGTGTGTGTGTGTTTGTGTGTGTGCGCGTGCGTGCGTGCGTGCGTGCGTGCGTGCGTGCATTTGTGCGTGCGTGTCCAGGCGACGCGGCTGTGCGAGGAGCTCCGTCAGGAGCAGGACAGGACCTCCCACC
Organism: Protomyctophum parallelum; assembly: GCF_964188405.1. Classification (NCBI taxonomy): domain Eukaryota; kingdom Metazoa; phylum Chordata; class Actinopteri; order Myctophiformes; family Myctophidae; genus Protomyctophum; species Protomyctophum parallelum. The sequence continues at coordinate 46,518,318 of NC_139708.1, forward strand.
TGGAGAAGATAAAGAAGCACATGGAGCAGAGCATGAGAGAGCTCAGCCTGAAGCTGGAGGAGGCCGAGCAGCTCGCCGTGAAGGCTGGAAAACGCACCATCCAGAAGCTAGAGACCAGGGTAACCCCTTCAGTCTGGGCTCTGTCTCTGCAACGCATGCAGCGGCCTTTTTTTTTTTATAGGTTTGTTTATTTAGCACAATAACATACAATGATACACAAAAATACAATGCAAGGAAGGGAAGAAGCCAGCTGGCTTATTTGGAATCCTTTCCTGTAGGAAGAGGTCATAAAGAACAGTACAAAAGTCTACAAGTTGACAAAGGGGGGGAAGCTGTGCAGTAAAGAAATAAAAACACAGACTGCACAAAAAACGGACATAAACAATACAACAACAAACACACAAAAGAAAATATAACGCATCAAAGTAAAACATGTAATCTACAGAGAGGAAGAAATAAGATATTTCTTTAGATGTTTTTTTTTTAATATTGGCAAGGATAATGAGGATTTAAGTGAAGCATCTAGGGAGTTCCATAGACGAGGGCCTCTACATTTGATGAAAGATTGATGTGGAAGTGCGACAATAGGGTAATTCAAAATCATCTCTTTGCCTTGTGGGGTAGGAGTGAATGTCAGAAGTAACACGGAAGAAATTGTGAAAAGAAGTTCTGAAAGATTCAGAACTATCATTTCTGAATCTAGACCAGTGGTTCCCAAACCTTTTCATGTCAAGGACCCCCAAATTGACACTTATCAGCCTCGCAGACCCCCATTTGAAACGATATGCCAGGGACCCCCCCATAAGAGAATATTTTTACGGCCCTAGCAGTGACTATCATTTCTGAATCTAGACCAGTGGTTCCCAAACCTTTTCATGTCAAGGACCCCCAAATTGACACTTATCAGCCTCGCAGACCCCCATTTGAAACGATATGCCAGGGACCCCCCCATAAGAGAATATTTTTACGGCCCTAGCAGTGATTCTCAACCCGTTTAATTTCAAGGACCCACAGTTTGACATACATCCCATTTTTTGGCATAAATCATTGCTATTGAACACCGAATACGTCTGTGTTGTTTCGAAAATATTGAACCAATATGGAAAGTAGTAAAAAGTGCATTGGACAAAACCTCTTAACTCCATTGGACCCTCAAAATGTCTGCTTTAAGCAACTAACTCCACCACCTCTCCCCCTCTCATGGAGGTAATTGACAATTTATAAACACCAACTTTGATGAGGCTGTATTGCTTTGTTTCCTGAAACAATATATATTTTTCATTTCCTGAAAAATGAACATTTTGGAGTTATGAGGTTTCCTCCCGACAGTATAGAAATATATCTCTCGCACCACATCATGTTTGGTTCTTCTCGTCTCCATCATGTCCACCACAGACCACATCATGTTTGGTTCTTCTCGTCTCCATGTCCACCACAGATCACATCATGTTTGGTTCTTCTTGTCTCCATGTCCACCACAGATCACATCATGTTTGGTTCTTCTTGTCTCCATGTCCACCACAGATCACATCATGTTTGGTTCTTCTCGTCTCCATCATGTCCACCACAGATCACATCATGTTTGGTTCTTCTCGTCTCCATGTCCACCACAGATCACATCATGTTTGGTTCTTCTCGTCTCCATCATGTCCACCACAGATCACATCATGTTTGATTCTTCTCGTCTCCATGTCCACCACAGATCACATCATGTTTGATTCTTCTCGTCTCCATCATGTCCACCACAGATCACATCATGTTTGGTTCTTCTCGTCTCCATTTTCCACCACAGATCACATCATGTTTGATTCTTCTCGTCTCCATCATGTCCACCACAGATCACATCATGTTTGATTCTTCTCTTCTCCATTTTCCACCACAGATCACATCATGTTTGATTCTTCTCGTCTCCATCATGTCCACCACAGACCACATCATGTTTGATTCTTCTCGTCTCCATGTCCACCACAGATCACATCATGTTTGGTTCTTCTCGTCTCCATCATGTCCACCACAGACCACATCATGTTTGGTTCTTCTCGTCTCCATCATGTCCACCACAGATCACATCATGTTTGATTCTTCTCGTCTCCATCATGTCCACCACAGATCACATCATGTTTGATTCTTCTCGTCTCCATCATGTCCACCACAGACCACATCATGTTTGATTCTTCTCGTCTCCATGTCCACCACAGACCACATCATGTTTGGTTCTTCTCGTCTCCATGTCCACCACAGATCACATCATGTTTGATTCTTCTCGTCTCCATGTCCACCACAGATCACATCATGTTTGGTTCTTCTCGTCTCCATCATGTCCACCACAGATCACATCATGTTTGATTCTTCTCGTCTCCATCATGTCCACCACAGATCACATCATGTTTGATTCTTCTCGTCTCCATGTCCACCACAGATCACATCATGTTTGGTTCTTCTCGTCTCCATCATGTCCACCACAGATCAAGGAGCTGGACGGTGATCTGGACCAGGAGCAGAAGCGCCACGTGGAGACCGTGAAGAACCTCCGCAAGGGCGAGCGGCGCCTGAAGGAGCTGCTCTTCCAGACCGAGGAGGACCACAAGACCAACCAGCGCATGCAGGAGCTGGTGGAGAAGCTGCAGAACAAGCTCAAGTCCTACAAGCGGCAGATAGAGGACGCCGTGAGTATACCGCAAGACGAGGGTGGGGGGTGGCGGGGGATGTGTGTGTGTGTGTGTGTGTGTGTGTGTGTGTGTGTGTGTGTGTGTGTGTGTGACTGTGTGTGTGTGTGTGTGTGTGTGTGACTGGGGGTACCATAAAAACACACCATCCTGCATTGACTGAACTATAGTGCAAAGCACTTCACCCCATTTTGGGGTCATGCAAAACTATTGTATGGGTCAAATTTCAAAAAGAAATTCAAAAGATTTTTCAAATGAATTTCAGAAATTTCCCCCCGGAAAAACCTAAAACATACATTTATTTTATTGTATGTTTTTATTGTATTTTGTTTATTGTATTTTTTATTTACATTAAAGAAATAAGATTTTTTTTAAAGAAATATTGAAAATAGCAGATCTACAAGCTCACAACGAGTCACATCGCAATGCATGGTGAGCTGTTAGATCTGCTATTTCACTGTTAAATAGGGCTACCGGTATAAGTAGTTAATTCATAACGTATTTCTGTAAGTTTGGGTCCCGGGGGGGGGGGGGAGACGGGAGACACCAGATGTATCTTTTTGGTTCTTGAGCCGATAAGTTTGGGAATTGGGTATGAATATGTGACTAAATTTGCCTGAGAGACTGCCATTGGATTTTTTTGAATTTTTGTTTTTTCACGTCATATGAAAGCAGGGAATCATAGCTTCAAATTGACATATTGGTTGTTCAGTTTGACCCACCAGTTTTGGAGATATGACTTATAGAGCAATTCATGTCTTGCAGAGAAACAGCCAGTTGAGAAAACAGGCTTGAAAAGGTTCACTTCTGTGGTCTCTTAACATCACACCTAGCTACATGTTTGGGCATTTATTTCATATTTACATGTCATTTTCAGCTCTGACATTTATTTCAGACATGCTCTAGTATGTGAAGAGTCTGCCTGTGCTATTAACTCATTTAAAAAAGCTGGAATTTGCACGATGGCAGTCTCTCAGTCAAATCTGGTCACATATGTATTAAGGAATCAGATGCTTGTTTGTGTGACCCGTTGGCAGGAGGAGCAGGCGAACAGCAGCCTGTCCAAGTACAAGAAGACCGTCCACGAGCTGGACGACGCCGAGGAGCGCGCGGAGATGGCGGAGGTGTCCCTGAACAAGCTGAGGACCCGGAACCGTGCCTCCACCGCCAAGGGCTTCACCTCCGTGGAGATAGTCCAGGTCACCAAGCCCAAAGGCCACGACGACTAGGAGGAGGAGCACGCAGTACACGCAACACAGTATACGGACAGGTGAGTGTTGAACACTGTAAAACAGTCTTCTCTGTTAGAGCCTCCCATCACTGGAACAGTCTCCCTACAGAATTAACCCATTCTGACCTGAGATCAGATTCATACGAGGTTTCCGCCGGACACACACTGGTCTGATGAACCCATTCTGACCTGAGATCAGATTCTAAAAAATGTCAGTCGTTCTTCGATTTTTCAAAAAATAGCAGACCTACAAGCTCGTATCGCGCCACTCGGTGGCGCGATATGAGCTTGTAGATCTGCTATTTTTCAATAGCTAAAGCATGACATGATGCCGACACCAAAATGGGTGACCGTTCAGAATGGGTTAACCCATTCTGACCTGAGATCAGATTCATACCAGGTTTCCACTGGACACACCTTGGTCTGATTAACCCATTCTGACCTGAGATCAGATTCTAAAAATGTCAGTCGTTCTTCGATTTTTCAAAAATAGCAGACCTACAAGCTCGTATCGCGCCACTCGGTGGCGCGATATGAGCTTGTAGATCTGCTATTTTTCAATAGGTAAAGCATAACATGATGCTAACACCAAAATGGGTGCCCGTTCAGAATGGGTTAAGAGAGACCTCCAACTATCTGACCTTCAAATTCAACCTGGAAAGGTGGCTTAAAAACAACTCAAATCTGTAATCATGAGTAACTAACTATCAGCACTACTTAGTATTTATTTACCACTGGTGTCATTTCTCACTTCACTTACCGTTGTTCTGTCCCCTGTACCATGTCGATCTGTTCCTGTACTGTATTGTGTTTTTGTATGGACGTGGTGTTGGGTGCTTGCACATATGCGCACATGGCATCAACGCATGGTGTTGTGTGCAGGCACACTACACTTTGTCCTTCTTTTTTATCATTCATTTCTTAAGAGCCTGCCCAGGGACTACAGATTTAAATTTAGCTTCGGCTAACTCTGGCCCATTTACATTGATGTGAAAACTGACATGTTGATTAATGAGCTTTGTCCCTGTCAAATAAATAAATAAATAAAATAAATAAACACGCACGCACACACACACACGTTGAAAATAGATCTACAAGCTCACATCGTGTCACAAAGTCATACAATTTGTCACACGCGTTACCGCAGTGAAAACTGTTCTCCGCATTTGACCCATCTCTTGGAGCGGTGAGCCGCAGCCAAGGAGCGGTGAGCTGCAGCCGTGCCGCGCTCGGGAATCATTTGATTAGTAGATTTGACCCCCCAATCCAACCCATTGATGCTGAGTGCCAATCAGGGAGGCACTGGGTCCCATTTTGACAGTCTTTGGTATGACCCGGGCCGGGGATTGAACCCCTCGACCTCCCAGTCTCAGGGCGGACACTCTAACCACATGGCCACTGACTGGTAGCACAGTAGATTTTGCGAGTTGTATGGCTTAACTTCCCAGATCCGTTTTCATCATAAAACAACCATTTCTCTTGTGAGGACCAGGAAAGTTGTTCTCACAAATTGTTGTTCTTCTCACGACCAAATCACATCCCTGTCATGATGAGCATGTTTCTGTTTGGTCTCCACAGGGTGACACACACCCTCTCCTCCCTCCCGAGGACATCTGACAACAGGGAGAAGATGAATTCACACTCCATTATCTCCTGGAAGTCTTAAGAAAACCCCACCCCGACCCCTCCTATACTTAAAGCGCAAATAACATGCATTTTAAAACTGCTTTTAATATTTAATAATCATATGGTCTATGTCCCTCAAAGTTATTTCTAATGGTTTGAGCCTCAATCACCACTCTGATATAACCAGGCCTTGGCATTTCTTTCTGGACTTTGAAAGCAGTTTTAGCTGCAGTACCACAATGTCCTGAGGTGGTGGGGGTGCTGATATGCAGATTATTTAATATTTGAGTCATTATAATACTGATGCTAGATAAAACCAGGCTTGTTTCCATTCCATGCCAGCTTGGAAAATCAACAATGGTGGACATTGTAAACAAAGTGGAAATGCAAATTTGGAACTGAAGACTGAAGAAGAGGGGGAATTATACAAAGTAGGGTGACATTGATGACATCACGATGAGGCCAAAATCAGTTGAGCTGTTCCTGAGAGCAATTTCCATTAAAACACTCGTATGACATGAAGGCCTGATTGTTCAAAATTGGTTATTTGTGGGGATAGAAAACACACATGGGAGCCCCACAAACACAAAATAAATTGAAAAAGTTGAATTTGATGTTATAGGTCCTTTAAGAAAGTCTTAAATAAGTCTTAAACATCACAGATAGTCTTAATCCTGATTAGTTTTTAGGAATTGTCATATAGTACACAATTCCCCACCGACCCCTCCTACTTGGAAAGTCTTAAATAAGTCTTAAACATCACAAAGAGTCTTAATCCTAATTAGAATTGTCTTATATCGTCTTATGTATATAAGAATTTCTACTGTGTACTGTTAGTGACTGATGAGTGTGTATTTTATTACCAGCTATACCATCATTGCACTGTACTGTACTGTATGTGTGTGATGATGGATGTGCGTGTACGTGCGTGTGTGTGTGTGTGTGTGTGTGTGTGTGTGTGTGTGTGTGTGTGTGTGTGAGAGACTGTGTGTGTGTTGCGCATTTGTTGTGGTGCTCTGCAACTCAGGAGGGGTTGATTCCCTGTATATACTCTCATGTTGTAAAGTACATTGGATGCTAGAATCCACCAGACGTATACGTGTGTGTTTGTTTTGTGTGAGAGATATCGTTTGACGTCCAAATGTGTTTGCATGTGCTGTATATCCTGTCATGTCTCTGTTTAGTGTCTTTCTGACGGTAAGAGAGGTAAAGCTGTGTTCTCACGTCAACGATAGAGAACCCACCATGAGTGTGTCACTATACTGTGTGTCAACAGACTGTCTGCTGTATAGTCTTAATAAACCACAAGCAAGAGAAATCATAGTACTTTGGTCATTATTACAAATCACAATCAGTCATATTTTATTGTCAGTTAATTTGCCGAACTTGGTGCTGTGCTAATAACTAGGGCTGGGACTTTCACTGATTTCATTTCGATTAATTAATTACAGAAACAATAACGCTTTAATGATAAAAAATAAAAATAAAAAAACACATTTTAATCGTGCTTAGTTTTTGCATCACAGAACCTTTCTCACTGGCCGAATTTCAGGCGCAGCGATCATACCGGTGCACGCAATGATCAGAGCGCTTTGGTTGGCCCAGTGGATGACGAGACATTTACTTTATATTAAATTGATTAATTAATTACGATGCCGCAAATTAATTAGATATTTTTTTCTATCAAGTCCCAGCCCTAGTGTGTGTGTGTGTGTGTGTGTGTGTGTGTGTGTGTGTGTGTGTGTGTGTGTGTGTGTGTATTTACACACTAATAACCCAACACAAAGCAAGACATTGAACAACTGATAGAAGACAACATACACAGTAGGCCTACTACAGTTGTATTTGTACAATGTGTCAAATATGGGTTTTTGTTTTAGAGGAAGACTGATCATTTTAAATCTATTGCTAGTTCCCTCATACTCATATTTTTATGTGACTAGTATGTACTGATCATAATGTAGATAAGTATAGCCTCTAGCTCTGGTCCATAGCCTTACGGACGTCTATGGACCAGAGGAGAGCTAAGTAGACTCGAGACCACATTTTGTTTTCAAAAGAAAAGTAGATACATTTTGCCACACACTCTCCTATCCTCCTGGTGGAGACCTGTGCCCAGGAGGGCACAGGTCAGATCTGGCAGATCTGCAAGTTCAGTGTCTTGAATGAGATGTGCTGTGAGTTTGCATATCTGCTATTTTCCAGCATAGGACCGTTGCACAGTGAAGTATAAACTAGGCTTTAGGATTCATAAGTCGTTTTTAGAATCCTCCTCCTCAGTAGCATATCCATGGATAGCCGAAATGCCACTTTGACAGTTTTCAAATCAGCCTCATTTTGGCAACAGGCCAAGTTGCGTCTCTCTCTCACACACACACACACACACACACACACACACACACACACACACACACACAAACATGTTTAAATAAAGTCACCTTTTATGAGTGACTCGATCACAACTTGAACTTGCTAGAAGAGCAGAGCAATATGACCAGCAGGTGGTGGTGTTGGTTCTCTCTCCAGCCAGATATCACAGTCTGTAGGCTAGCTCTGTGATCCATAGCCTTACTGCTTCTATGATTCTGCCAGAACTTGCTAGTATGTATGAATTTGCCACCTCAAGTAAAGTGTCACCGAAGAAACATTTTCAGGTGGGTCACCAATTTCATCCAATCTGTACCCATTCAATTTATCAGCTTCCATTTGATTGTGTTCCTGAATTCACTCCAAATCCAGTTTCAATGTCGTCTGCTGCTGTCACTTCCAATTGTTTATCCCGTTTGATTGGATGAACTTTGTAACCCAGCGTGAAAAAGCTTTTTTTCCCTTGTTTTACTAAAGAGCTGGAGACAGGTCTCTGAGATGACTATGGATTAATTTATATTTCTGCTCCACTGCATCTCAGAGGAAAATATTACAATTGACATATTAGTAAATATAAAGTTACTTTGCAGGATTATTAATCATCATTAAGATCATTTTTTTTATACATCAGCTATATTTGCAATACTTTTTATTTACCAACGTTTCGACAAGCTAGTTGCCTTCTTCAGGGTATAACATTTTTAGAGGTTGGGACACAAAGGTCCAATAATTAGGGAGTGTCCTCACTCTGGCCAACACCCAGATTGTTGTCAACATTATTGTCAACAACAAGTCATCTTTCTGTGCAATTCCCCCCAATCCCTCATCCAGACTTTTTTTTTTTTTTTTTCAAATGTGTGTGACTCTAGTCTCTAAGAGGAGACACCTCTCACGTAACCGTTATCATATTACTGACATCCCACAGTAATGTAATATATAGTCAAAAAATACAAGAGAGAAATGTTACAATATACTGTAGTGTCATTACTGTATAATGTCAGTATTGTGTAATCATTATGTAATATATAATACATTACACTGTAATGTGTATATATATTACATATATTTGACATTCAACATAATGACTACTAGCTCTGGTCTGGCCTTAGGAGAAGTTCTTATGGCTATGGAGTATGGACCAGAACTAGGCCTATACATACTGACATTAAAACATAGGCTAATGACAAAATTGGTGAACAAATTGAAGACGAATTATTTAGAACTAATAATAATTAACTACCTGTAGTTTTCATTGTATATTTATGATGATAAAGAGATGCTGCCATTGCCATAGAGTTGGGTTGTTGCAGATGTTTATTGCAAGAGCGGAACTGTTTGTGTATGACAGAATGCTGGACCATGAAGCCAACCGTGCAGAAGTCTCTGGAGTCTAGAGATAGAATATGGGTGCTACACCAGAATGCTGCGTGCCGTATAGGCTACTTAACATCAGAAAGAGTACACATGTTTACCAACGAGAACCTGTATGATGGAATGCCAAGGGTGAGACAGAAAATATAAAAACAAACAAAACAGGAGAATGAGACACTAGCAGACAGTGTTGGGTAACTAACACTACGTAACTTAATATATTACGTAATATATTACCGGAATACGGTAACTTGTAATATTATATAATACATTACTTAACTAAATTATTATTGTTATTATATCATAACAATCTTTCTGTATTACTGCATTACTTTCTGTATTACTTCTGTCTGTCTCGTTGCCCGTGGCTCTGTCTTGTGACATTATGTGACAACTGCAGAAGTTAAAGAATGACGTATTTCCGCTCCCCACTAATAGTTCTCAGGTCTGGTGTTTGTCCTCTTTTTTTCTCAGTCGTGTTTTCAAATGGATTTGGCTAGGCGGACGTTTGGCCTCGCCTTATTGTAGATACGCCACTGGTCTACGCAATGTATAATTTATAATTATACTAAATATTTAATTGTTCGATTTGAGCAAAAAATGTAATACTGTATGTAATAGTAATATTAATATATTACTCTTGCTCAGACAGTAATATGTAATACAATATATTACTTGACAAATTAAGGTAATAAGTAATAAGAAATATATTCCAAATATAAAGTAATATACCCAACACTGCTAGCAGGACACTGCCAAAGACACCAAGAGCTGCCTGCCAGCAAAGTAGTGCTGTGGGAATGAAACGAAACACGGGCACCGGTCACAAGGACGTCCCACATATTATGTGGATGTGCTCAAGATAGACACAGGAGCACAAAGCACCAACGAGCTGGCCAGATGCATGGATAACCGGGATGACTGGAAGCAACGATGGGGGGCTCGTCTGAGGACCACCTAGAGCTAGGCTGCAGTGTTCCATTCACCTCCACTACCGGTCTGTTCTCTCCATATAGGTTTGATTGATTGATTGAAATATGTATTAACAGTTTGCAGTTCACAGTACATTTCAAGCACAAACTCAATACAAAGACTGTTAACTGTGAGTGGACGACCCAATAAAGCATTACACTTGTTTACAAGAGGGTCCACCTCGTTCAAATCATCAAAACATTTAGAGACGTACAAATAGACACTTCTATATAGCCAAAAAGAGAACAGAACAGGGATTCATCATAAAGGTTCTCTCCCCTCCAGGTAGGATTGCATCCAGCTTACTGATGTGCTATCAAAATCAAGTGCTTTTTAGCTTGTCAATCAGTATGGAGTGGTTTACACAATATCAAAATCCTTTTGGAGGTCCAGCATGACCATGCCCCAATATTATTTGCCACTAGCATCCAACATCGTTTTTTATGTGGTCGCTCAAAGTTGAGGCATATCAGTGGAGTGGGACGTGGGACTCAAATTAACTTGTATTGAATTAACTTTTTTGGGGTGAACATTGATGTCTGGTGATGAGTGAGACTGTTCTGAACTCTGACAAAAAAAATGACGTCATGTTTTGGGTGAGAATACGCCCCCTGCTGCAGAACGCAGATATGCACTGTCCGCCCACCCCCCCCCCTCTCCCCCTCCCCCCTCTGATCAACAACCAGCCTGATGATATGCTGCTAGCTAAAGCTGCACGGAGAAGCAAAATGGCCGACAGTAAACTAACCGATCCTACAGCGTTTGACAGTCATCAAGAGGTTATGCACGTTTCGTTTACAGCTTGAGAACTTACATTCGCGCAAAAAAGGACATTTGCCTTCCCACGTCTTTTTCTATTGATTAACATTTCGCCTTTCGGTGATGTCATTTCTTATTCAATTTAGCCTTGAACGCCTCGAAGAACTAGCTCGCGGAGCTAGCTGCTAGCTTGCTAGCCTGCTAGCGTTGTGGGTCTGCAAGATTTTTTTTTTTTCCTGCACAGAAGCACTTTATGTTTGTGATTCCTGAGGTGAGTTTTGTTTGTTGTTTCTGTACTTTTGCAGCACTCCCCTGTGTTCTCCGGTTCAAATGGATGTCCGAGGCTAATGTCACTGAACCGCTTTTGTCGTGTTTTTTTTTTTTTTTTTTTTTTTTTTAAGACTTCAACGTTAGCCTCTTCGCTTTTTTAGCTTCGAGATGAGATGCACACAGACAGCAGACGTCACTGAAGTTCATCCTCGTTTCAGTTTCGTGATCATTTATATATTATTAACTTATAGTCGCGTGAGCCCTTTTTGTTTCATAAGAAAATTACGTATTTTCAACCG